>NC_083601.1:47864301-48164480 GCF_029168945.1 Cannabis sativa
GGATTATAGGTAAGAGTAGTTGCTTAGCTAAGCAATAACAATACCAGGTGAAGCAAGATTCAATATTCTGACAATGAATGTAGTTTATATTAATAAATCATCTTTGAATAATGGATCATTTATGCCACAAGTGCTCTACATGCCTTTGTAAGATTAGTGGTTTTCTAATTTTTGCCATGCCTAGTCAACAAACATAGGAGGAATTTGCTTACATGATTAATCATGGTGATGAGTTTCGTAATTTCCTTCTGCATACATTACTTCTGTTCCAGCTCCCATTTAGTATTTATTTGTGTATGCCATCTTTCTATTGGTTATAGTTCTGGCTGTTGCACTTCCCCACAATATTTGCTAGTTAATCTGCGTATTCTCTTGGTTTTGTTTGCTCACAATTGTTTTAATACATCCAGGCGGTATCTGGCATACAACTTGGCACCTATTGGTGGAGTTGCAGCTCATATATCTCGGAATGGCAATCCTGTTGATTTTTGTGTGATGAGTTCTCTGATGTCTCCTCTTTCTCTATCTGGTGGCATAAAGTTACCTGTCACTATACTAGGATGTTTCTTGGTTTGTCATAATGGCGGTCGTCATCTCTTCAAATACCAGGATCGGGAAGCCTCCGCTGAAGCATGGACTGATGCTGGTAATCAGTTAATTGAAGCTTGGAACACAGAGCTTATGTCTTGTGTCCGTGATTCATATGTTGAGTTAATATTAGAGATCCTGAGGTTAAGACGAGATCATTCCAGTTCTGCAATTGAGTCAACAGGACGAACATTCAGTCTATTGTTGAAAGCTTATGGGGATCAGATTTATAACTTTTGGCCAAGGAGTTACAGCCATGATTTGATTAGTCAACCTGCTGATGGTAATAATTTAATTCCACCACAAATTCTTAAAGCAGATTGGGATTGTATAATTGAGCAGGTAATAAAGCCTTTCTATGCTCGTGCTGTTGACCTTCCCCTATGGCAACTATACTCGGGAAATTTAGTCAAGGCTGAAGAAGGTATGTTTCTTTCACAACCTGGTAATGGGGTAGGCGGTAATCTTCTTCCAGCAACTGTTTGTGGCTTTGTAAAGGAGCATTACCCGGTATTTTCAGTACCATGGGAGTTGGTGACAGAAATCCAAGCAGTGGGGACTCCTATACGAGAAGTGAAACCTAAAATGGTCCGAGATCTTCTAAGAGTTTCTAAAACATCTATTGTTCTACGATCAGTTGATACATATCTAGATGTTCTTGAGTACTGTTTGTCTGACATTCAAATTGGGGAAGCATCCATTTCAAATGGAAATTCTTCATTTTACAGAGCGGATCATGTTGTTGGGAGTACTTCTGCTTCTGTTACAGGCACCAATAATCCTAATCATCCGTCCACCCATAATGCAAACAGTCCAGGAGATGCCATTGAAATGGTGACAAGTTTGGGGAAGGCTTTATTTGATTTTGGCCGGGGAGTTGTGGAGGATATTGGTAGGACCGGAGGGCCCTCGACTCACAGGAGAACTGATGTTGTCAATGGTTACAACAGATACGAATATGGGGATCAGAACCTTATCTTAATTGCAAATGAACTCAAAGGTGTACCGTGTCCAACTGCAACAAACAATTTAACAAAGTTGGGGATTGCTGAACTATGGGTAGGGAATCAAGAACAACAAATACTGATGAAACCTTTAGGTGCAAGGTTTATGCACCCTAAAGTACTGGACAGATCAACCTTGGCGGACATTTTTTCAAATGGCTCGATGCAAACATTATTGAAGCTGCAGAACTTCTCTCTTCAGTTACTTGCTAGTCATATGAAACTGGTCTTTCATGAAAAGTGGGTGAGTCATGTGATGGCCCCAAATATTGCTCCTTGGTTTTCATGGGAGAATACATCAAGTTCAGGAGGTGAAGAGGGTCCTTCATCTGAATGGATAAGGCTCTTTTGGAAAAATTTTACAGGCTCTTTGGATGACCTCCAACTTTTTTCAGACTGGCCCATAATTCCTGCTTTCCTTGGTAGACCAATCCTCTGCCGTGTTAGGGAGCGTAATTTGGTATTTGTTCCACCTGCCCTTACCAATTTTGGCCCTGTAGAAGGTCCCTTGGAGACAAATGCTACAGAAAATAGTGTTGCTTCTGACACTGAATCAGTTCAATCTTATATTTCTGCTTTTGAAGTGGCCAAAAACAGATACCCTTGGCTGTTACCATTGCTGAATCAATGCAACATCCCAATTTTTGATGTAGCATTCCTGGACTGTGCTGCTCCCTGCAATTGTTTACCAACTTCCAGTCAATCATTGGGTCAAGTTATTGCTTCAAAGCTGGTTGCAGCCAAAGATGCTGGTTATTTTACTGAATTATCTTCGTTTGCATCTTCAAGTAGAGATGAACTTCTTGCACTTTTTGCCAATGATTACTGGTCTAATGGTTCTAATTACAGAAGGGAGGAACTTGAGGTTTTGCGTTCTCTATCTATATATAAAACAGTTGTGGGGTCATACACAAGTTTGCAAGGAAATGATCACTGTATTGTCTCTTCAAATTCTTTTCTCAAACCATATGATGAGCAATGCCTTTCTTATTCCAGAGACTCAATTGAATTTTCACTACTTCAAGCACTTGGAGTTTCTGAATTGCATGATCAACAGATTTTACTTCGATTTGGGTTGCCTGGGTTCGAAAACAAACCTGAGTCTGAACGGGAAGACATACTAATATATCTGTTTACAAATTGGCATGAGATTCAACAAGATTCTTCTTTAGTTGAAGCTTTAAAAGAAACTAAATTTGTAAGAAGTGCTGATGAATTTTGCATGGATCTATCTAAGCCTAAAGAATTGTTTGATCTTGGTGATTCTTTATTAACATCTGTTTTCTCTGGTGAGAGAAAAAGGTTTCCCGGAGAAAGATTTAGCACAGATGGTTGGCTCCATATTTTAAGAAAGGTTGGGCTCCGAACTACTGCAGATGCAGATGTTATACTGGAATGTGCGAAAAGAATGGAGTTCCTTGGAAGTGAATGCATGAAATCTGATGATTTAGATGATTTTGACAACTCATCTGGCTCACAGGCTGAAGTTTCAGTGGAAATATGGACATTAGCCGGTTCAGTCATTGAAACAATTTTATCAAATTTTGCTGTTCTATATGGCAATAATTTCTGTAATCATCTTGGCAAGATTGCGTGTGTACCTGCTGAATTTGGCTTTCCAGATGTCGGTGGCAGGAAGGGTGGCAAGAGAGTGCTCACTTCATATAGTGAAGCTATTTTGTCAAAGGATTGGCCCCTGGCTTGGAGTTGTGCTCCTATTCTTTCGAAGAAAACGTTGGTACCTCCTCAGTACTCTTGGGGCTCACTCCAGCTGAGAAGCCCTCCAGCTTTTTCAACAGTTTTAAAGCACTTGCAGGTAACTGTTGGGCCTATTTAGCAATCATAAAAGAATATGAAGGTTAATGCATGAAATGAAATTAACTTGCATAGTTGTGTTATAGGTTATCGGAAAGAATGGTGGGGAAGACACACTTGCTCACTGGCCAACTGCATCAGGCATGATGACCATTGATGAAGCTTCTTGTGAAGTTCTGAAGTATCTGGATCAGATTTGGGGTTCTCTCTCTTCTTCTGGTAGGTGTTAATCTCTCTTCTTTTTTTACCTCTTAATTACACATGTTGTAAGAATGCAACTTTATCACTCAACTCATGTCTTATGGTATGCAGATATAAAAGAATTGGAGAAAGTGCCTTTTATACCTGCTGCAAATGGGACACGCTTGGTGATAGCAAATCTACTATTTGCACGTCTGTCAATTAACTTGTCTCCTTTTGCTTTTGAACTTCCTACCCCTTATCTTCCTTTCGTAAAGGTTCTCAAAGATTTGGGACTACAAGATACATTATCAGTTGCATCTGCCAAGGATCTTCTTTTGAATCTTCAGAATGCTTGTGGTTATCAGAGGTTAAACCCAAATGAGCTTCGTGCGGTGTTTGAAATTTTATATTTTATCTGTGATGGGGCTGATGGGTCCCATTGGACGTCAGAAGCAATAGTTCCAGATGATGGCTGCAGACTCGTTCATGCGAAATCTTGTGTATATATTGACTCCTATGGCTCCCGATTTGTCAAAAGCATTGAAACTTCAAGGATCAGATTTATTCACCCCGATCTTCCAGAGAGATTATGTTTAGTTCTGGGGATTAAAAAGTTGTCTGATGTAGTAACAGAGGTAATTTTATATAATGAAACTTCTTTGTTTTTGTTTATGATTATACACTATCTTTATGAATATGTACATATTTTTGGAATTATCTCACAAGGGAGAATTTTTTGAGTCTTTGATTAAATATTGATTATGGTTGCAGGAATTAGTTCATGAGGAGCATTTACAAACACTTGAATGTATTGGCTCAGTTACGCTCTTAGCCATCAGAGAAAAACTATTAAACAGATCATTTCAGGGTGCTCTTTGGACTGTTGTAAACAGCATGGCGAGCTACATTCCTGCACTAAATAATGTAGTTTTGGAGACCATACAAAATTCTTTAGAATCTGTTGCTGGAAAATTGCAGTTTGTTAAGTGCCTTCATACTCGTTTCTTGCTTCTTCCGAATTCTATAGAAATTACTCGTGCAGCCAATGCTTCTATTATCCCGGAGTGGACTGCTGGAACCCATGATCAAAGACTTTATTTTGTTGACCGATCTAAATCTCGTATTGTTGTTGCTGAACCTCCAGCATTCCTTTCAGTTTTTGATGTGATTGCAATTGTTGTTAGCCAGGTTTTAGGTTCCCCTACCCCATTACCCATTGGACCTTTATTTGTCTGTCCTGGAGGCTCTGAAACGGCAATTGTTGATATTTTGAAACTTCGTTCTGACAAAAATGAAATGGAAGCTTCAGGTGGAAGAAATAGTTTGATAGGGAAAGATTTACTGCCCCAAGATACTCTTCAAGTGCAATTTCACCCATTAAGACCATTTTATGCTGGAGAAATAGTGGCATGGCGATCTCAAAATGGAGAAAAACTCAAGTATGGTAGGGTCCCTGAGGATGTTAGACCATCAGCAGGACAAGCACTATACAGATTCAAGGTGGAAACCTCACCTGGCGAAACACAGCCACTTCTCTCTTCACAAGTTATGTCATTCAGAAGCACATCAATGGGAAGTGAGACCACAGTAATGTTGCCAGACGAGAGTCATAGAGCTCATGGCGTAGGTCATAGCGAAGTTCCAGAAAGCTCTGGAAGAGTCCAAGCAAGATCTTCCCAGGTTTGGGCTTCTCTACTCTCCTCACATGGCTGTCTTTTCAGATGTTCAATCTCTCTCTTTTCCTTTTTCCTTTCATTTTTGGGATGTGTTTTCATTCATTGTTTCATCGTTTACATTTTATCTTAAAAAGTCCTGATAATATGATACTTTTTTATATTGATTCATACGGTCAAACACATCAAATTGAAAACCTTCTCTTTGAGCAGCGTCAACTCGGGAATGAGCTCCAGTACGGTCGAGTGTCAGCAGCCGAACTGGTGCAAGCAGTAGATGAGATGCTTTCTGCAGTTGGGATCCATATGGATGCAGAGAAGCAATCACTTCTGCAAAAAACAATAACACTTCAAGAACAACTAAAAGATTCAGAGACAGCACTTTTGCTTGAGCAGGTTAGTGTTGTTACTTGTTAGTGAGCTCTATGCTATCAGTCACTCATTAATGCTCATCTTTTTAATCATGGAAAATAGTATTATAGTTTGACATTTTCATTTATTACATCATCTGTTGGTTTTTTTTAACTTTGGTTCATTCAAGTGAAAAGTGTTGTTGTTTGTTTGTTTGATTTTGAACAATTTTGCAGGAAAAGGCTGATGTAGCAGCAAAGGAAGCGGATACAGCAAAGGCAGCGTGGGTATGTCGAGTGTGCTTGACGGCGGAAGTTGATATGACAATGGTGCCTTGTGGGCATGTCCTTTGTAGGAGATGCTCTTCAGCTGTTTCTAGGTGTCCATTCTGTCGGCTACAGGTCTCAAGAACTATGAGGATTTATAGGCCATGAAAAATCCAATTCAAACTACTTGCTCTTTCACTTTTGATTCAAAGTGGCAACAAAGGTTTGTTCTGCATATGATATATATATATATATAATGATTTAATCATATGCATGCATATATATGTCATCATTCGAAGCCAAATTGCTTGCGCTCACAGAAACTTTAGTCTTGATTGAATTGTACATTAACTGAATTTTCATTTGTTGTGTACATATATATTATATATATAACCGTTGAAAGTAGATAGTGTGTATATTGCTTTCTATATAAAGTAATTCCTTGTTTGCTTTTCCTTCTCTTCACTATTCGTGTTTTTATTTTCTTTCTTTTAATAGAAGATTCTTCTTAAGATGGTTTCCTGAAGTAAAACATTTTTATTTTACTATTATTTTTTTCGAACAAAAGAATTTTTTATTTACAATTCTCACATTGATTATCTTTTTTTTTTATCCATAAAAATAAATGCTGGTATCCATTAAAAATAAAATAGCATAGCAGTCACTCAAACAACACTAGGCTTTTCTCCAAGTTTAAGTACTTTTACAAATGCAAATAAGAGAGAGCTTTATAAAGTAAAAGCTAATGGTCCAAACCAAAATTTAAAGTAGAGTTAAGCTATGCTCATCACACCCATTTTTATTGTTACACTATTAAGATGTACTACTAAATTGCATTATTCCTCATTTTCATTGTGCTTTCTTTTTCTTGTACATTCACTTTCATTCTTCTTCAAATACTCCCTCATGTTGTCAGTGAGTCCTCCAAGTCCAATCGAGTTGAAGAAGTTGATGGCAAAGCGTGTATCTTTTTCATTATCCTTTGGAAATATAGATTCAAATGAATCATACATTCTGGGATTCGAAAGTCGTTCATTCAGTATTCGAATGCCAAGTTGCTCCGATAATTCCTGCAAAGAAATATTTATCAGCAAAAATTATGGTGAAATAATTTTAATAATAGCTCAAAATTGGCTATAAAATTATATACTATATGTTACCCTAAAATGATTATGATACTAATTTCAAACACACCTTTGATTGACTAGAACAATATTTTGCAAATTATTGTGTTTATTCACCGATTACTCTAAAAATTTGAATTTGAATGAGAGGAAAGGAATAATGGATTGAATATAATAATAATAATAATACCTGAAAAAGAAATTTGATAAAGATTCGAGATGAAGGAGTGGTATTGTGTTGTGTTAAACTAATGCAAGCCAATACATGCCAAGACAAAGCATTTGTGCTTAGTAAATGGGCAAAAAACTTAGCCAAATTTCGTATCTTATTTGTTTCAAACTTGTGATTGTGAATCATTTCATAATTGTTTACAAAGCATTTCTCAAAATTGTGGTGATGTGAGTGGTTATTGGCGCATAATCGTTGTCCCAGAAGACCGTAATAATTTCTATAAGTTGTCTCTTGGCTGCAACATTTCAAAACCATAGTACAAATTTCCATCTGCAATGCAACAAATCATCATATCATATCAATAAAATATTTGTAATTTTATGAATAACAAGACCAAATAATTTAATTACATTACTTATACTTACCTGTTGAGAACGGTGAATTTTCATATTGAGGAGCTTATGACCGGTTTCTTCAAAGTCAACACTAGACATAATGGTCAAATATATTCTCTTTCGAATTTCACTATTATTATTATTATTGGAATGTTCACCCATTATTATAATTATGGAGTTTCTAAATTTAATTATTGTTCAACTAATAATAACATGTTCTTTTTTTGAACACGATTTGCTTTTGTAGTTTTGTTCACTGTAGTCTCCTCTTTATATAGGGTCCATTCTCCTAATTAATTTAGATATATTCACAATTTAGATATTTTTTAAAAAAGATAAATTATTATTTTTTATATTACGACTCAAGCTTTTTTTCTTTTTTATTGACAATATTAACACAACTTAAGCTTCACTCATCATAAAAGGTAATTTTCTATAAAAAAGAAAAAAAAAATAAATTAAAATAAAAAAATAATAGTTACACGTAATTTCAAATAATAATTCAAATGCATCCTCATATAAAAAAATTAAAATGTAATTAATTAAAAAAAATAATATCGGTAACTCAAAAAAAAAAAAAAATATATCATACGGACAATTCTACTTTGATATTTTAAAAAATAAACTCAAAATAATTTTTAAAAATTATTCTTAATATCTTTTTAAGATTTTTTTTTCTCACATTATTTTGTATAAATTTCAAGACTTACATTAATTTTATTCTTCTATTTTTTTAATCATGTGTAGCTTTTTATTTATTTTTTTTTAATAAAATTTATATAATTTTTTTATTATAATATTTAAAATATAATTTATTTTTGTTTAATATATTTTGTTAAGAATATGAATTAAAAGATTAAAATTAAAAAAAAAACTAATATAATTAAATATATATTTTAAATGATATAAAAATTATTGAAATGGGTGCGATTCTAAGTTTTTGGGTGCAAAGTGTAAATAAAATTTTCCAATTTTTATAATATAATAATAAAAAAATTACCTCATATATTATTATTTAATATATCTTTTAAAATTTACAATAATTTTAATGTGTGTTGTTATGTGTATCTTAATTGCGATTTAAATTATTAGGTTAGTTGCTATGTAGTTTGCCATATAATGTTTTTGTAAAAATAAAAAAAATTTAACTCCTTTAAAATATAAAAAATTAAAAAACTCTAATAAAAAACCTTTATCACAATTAAATTTGAATTTAAAAATTCATACTTTTTGTTTTTTTTTTCCGTCCATTTGTTTTTCCTACTTTATTGAATTTTTGGTAAATACTATTTTAGACCTTGTGTTTTACAAAAGTTACAGATTAGATTCTCTATTTTGTTAAACGACAAAATGGACCCTGTATTTATTTAAATGGTAAAAATAAGACACTGAGCTTAATTTTTGACAACTTCTTATTTTAATATAACCAACTTGAAGACAATTCCTAATAAGAACAAATACAAAAAATGTAAACAATTTTGTCATAACACATTCAGATCGGATTATTATTAAATTTTATTTTGACTAAAAATCAATTCATGGTCCTATTTGTACTATTTTAGAAAGTACATGGTTCATTTTATCATTTAACAAAACTATAAAATCCATAACTTTTACAAAACACGGATCCAAAATAATATTTACCTTTAAATTTTTTAATCAACTTTTCCACTTTATATTATTAAAATAATTTCTTTTTCTTTTTTTTTTCAAATAAAAATATTTTTAATTTCAGGATCTCATTTCTGTGTTTTTCTTTTTCTTTTTTTCTTCTTCTTCCACGCTCTTCTGTCCCTCCCTATTCTTCCAGCTTTGTCGACCATCATCAACGCCGCCTCCCAGCTTCATCTCTGCATCAAAAAGTTAGGGTTTTGTGGTAAGTTCAATTTCTTTTGAGTTTCCTTCATTAAAATTAGTGGCCATTTTACATTAATCTCTGACTTTAGGGGTTCTATATGACCCATTTTTTAGTACAAAGATTTATAGTATTTTAATTTTAAGGGTTTTTTGTTTATTTTCTACTGTTTACATAATTGAATTGAGTTTATGAAGTTAGAAGAGGTGTTAAAATTGATACCCTGTTTATATATAAGTGAAATAAGATAATTTCCCTAGATAAATAATATTCAAATTCAAAAGAACTGAAGGTAGCTTAGCTGATTAAGGCTCTTTTCTTTATGCCATTGATCTTACTTAACTATCTGTTTTATGTTTTTGGGAAATTAGTTGAACTGGGTTTTATTTATTTTCTTTGTTAAGTCTCACTTAGGATCAAATTCTTTCTGTGTTTTTGGAAACCTTCATTTTCAGAATTATATTGAGTTTAGACTTTGGATCAACGAATGTTTACTCATGGGCATGTAAAATTTACTTGTAATTGGTTATTTGGATTATTTGATTGTTAATTATGATTGTGGGCACTGAGAAATTGTCTTTAGAGAATGTGGTTGTGATGGTAAAAATTTGGCAATAATCAAGATTTCATATATGAGTTGATTTCTGCAATTTTTCTTTTTTAATGCTTTATTTTTACTTAATTCTCAAATCAGGTATTTCTTTTCTTCTTGTTTTTTTATACTAACTTGTAGCCATTAGCTACTCAATGAAAAATTAGTTAATAGATAATTAAGAAATTAGTGAAGGATAGAGGGTCTGTGTAGAGTCTGTCAATATTGAAATTGGGTTAATTAGGTTGGAGAATTATCCAAAAAGTATAGATGGAATGCACATGGGTGTATGAGAGGGTATAAACCTGTAAAAGTTAGGACAGGAAACTTGATAGATCAATACTCATTTAATTTACATATCTATGAATGCATGTAGCTAGATTTTAATTTGGGATTTTTGAGAGATACAGATAGCTTGGGCGTTTTACATGGATTCATCACAGGCAGCAGGAACTGGTGCAAATAGCGGCAATGGAATGATGGTTCCCCTAGCCAATGATACTTCCATTGCAGCAGCAGCAACAGCAGCAGTAACAACAACAGCAGGAGAGGAAGCGAAGCAGAACCTGAATGCGGTGATTAACTCTACCCAGAAAACTCTGGGCCTTCTTCACCAGCTCAATCTCACGGTCACTTCCTTCAATGCCGCGTCTCAGCTTCCACTTCTCCATCGCATGTATATTTGTGATCCCTTAGCTCTTTTTTTTTTATTATTATTTTTATTTTGTCTGAAATGTTTAATCCTTGGTTATCATTCATAAAAACTATTGCAGGAATTCTATTGTTTCTGAGCTTGACAACATGGCTAAGCTAGCAGAGAAATGTAATATTCAAGTTCCAATGGAAGTTCTTAAGTAAGTTTATTTGTGATATCTCTGATCCTTTTATAACCCTTTGTAACATGTTTTCTAATTTAGTGTTTAATTTTGTCATTATAGTCTGATCGACGATGGTAAAAATCCTGATGAATTTACAAAGGATGTAATAAACAGTTGCATCGCCAAAAACCAGGGCACCAAAGGAAAAACTGATGCCTTCAAGGTGACTCTTTTATTTTGATTCTGTGTGTAAAAGAAATTTTATTTCCCTTCGACGATTAATGAAATTTTCTCTTTGTCCTGTTCAGGGTCTACGGAAGCATCTTCTCGAGGAAATTGAAACGATATTTCCCGAAGATGTTGAGTCTTACAGGGAGATACGAGCTGCGTCTGCTGCTGTAATTTCTCTCAATTATGCACTTATGTGCCCATTATCTCTGTTGTGATTTATGCATTCATATTATGTTCCTCACTCAATTATAGCCCATTTAACCATTGAAATGCAGGAAATGAAACGGCAGGCACAAGCACAAGCACAAGCTCAGGCCCAAGCTCAAGCTCAAAGCATGATACCAAATGGAGATGTAAAGGTTAAAAATGAGCTTTGATGGATTAAAAATGATGTACATTTTTGTTGCATGCTATTTCTCCATTCACAATCTTAACAACACAACACCTAGATCTAGGCTTGTTAGGGTGGTTGTTGTTTCATATAATCTCATATAAATATATCATTTTTAAACACACTTCCCTAATTTTAGTTAATAATATAGTGTTTTTCTGCATTGTTCTTCCGTGTTTTTAACATCTGAAGTTCAAACAATTTTTTTTACACGTGTATAACAGACTATTTGAACACGTTAAATTATTTTGATTTTTTCAAAAATTTATCGGACGTGTTAGATAACTACAACGAACACACTCAATTTTAGGGGGTTGTACCATAAATTTTTTCAATAAATGTCATCTTATTAAATTTTGTCATTTGAATTGTCCTCATTAGATTGACTCATTCATATATATATAAGCAAAATATTATCTTTATTAATCAAAAGAGATCACAAATGAGTAGTAGTACCCAAGTAGTGAGTGATGATGCATTTTGGTCTTATACATAGAAATTCCCACTTCCAAAAACTCACAAATGCACACTCACCTATCATCATCTCACATTCTACTTAAGAAAGAAAAGAAAGGCAACAACTTTAGTGAAATTAATTAGCTTAAATAGTCATTAACAAGTAAGTAATTAAGCTAAGTGAGCAAAAACTCCAAGTAGAGGAGCATTGGTGACTGTAGTGGGCTCAGCATGTTGGTAATTAGAACGTGAGTCTGAATAGGCATCATTTTCATCAGTGCTCACAACTGCACCATCCAACACATTTGGGTTTGGTGCATTTTTATTGAACCAATCATCGAAACCACCTTGGCAGCTCACTGGCCTTTTATCTTTCTTGATTGATATTATTGATGCTGCTCTGTGGTGAATCTGTTGTGGATACTTTGATCCAAATCCAACCATGTAACTCATCTTTAATGGGTTTGAACCCAATAAATAATCCACCTAAAAACATATATAAATGTATAAATTAAGAAAAAATGTGAATAAGTCATATGAGCACATATAAGAGAACCAAATTGTAATAAAGTAATTAACTGAGAGAGAAAACAAGAAAAGAAGTCATTTTTATCAGCACAACTTAATCATATTTGGAAAGAAAGAAAAAAATGTGAATAGATTTTTTTTATATATAATTATAATATTATAGATAACAATGACACGTATAATTAGTGTTGGCATTAAAATTAATGAGCCATAAAAGTAAAATATTTTTCGATCTTTATTTAGAAAAAAAAATATAGTTTTTTTAAATCAGTATAAAAAAACATATTTTTTCAAAAGATAATAATTTTTTGGGATTTTTTTATTTTTAGACTCTAAAATAATTTTTTTTTTGTACTTTTACGAAATTCTACATAAAAACTCCTATTGCAACTAGCGTTGCAACCTAAATTACAACAAAAACTCGTATAGAAACTCCTATTGCAACTGCAACCACTTTAGAAACCCAAATCTCAAATTTAAAAAAAAAATTAAAAAAATAGTATATGGAGTAATTCCACTAATTTTTTTTTAGATTTTAGGGCTAGGTAAGCCTAAGCACAGACTTAGTCCGAGTCGGGCCTTGACATAATAGTAATTTTGTAGTAAATTTAATGTAACTCTACCAATGATACACTAAGGTATTCAATTACCTGTGATTTAACAAAGGCAGTAAGATCGGAAGGAGTGAGAGAGGCAGCAGAGCATTGAAGGGTAGCTTTGTTAGCATTAAGATAGTTAGAGTAAACGGCAGTGACAAATGTAGCAGTGGCTACATACTGAACATTATTCCAAGGCAAAAACCAAAGCAAACCGCCTTGAGTTTTCTTGAAGTTGTTGCTTCCTTTGCCGACGCAAGAGCATATGAACTCCTCCCCTTGTTGCTTGAACCGCGCTAGTCGGGTGGCGGCCGAGCCCGCTTTGCCGTCCATTATAAGGTTTGCAACCAAGACTTGTGCGCCAACGTATTTGTCGTCCCATGAGAAAGCAGTTCTGAGTCCACCACTGTCTGATGAGCTTGAAATGTAATCAAGGTATTGTTGCTTCGATGTAGCCTTGTATAGCCATGCTGCTGCCCATAACATCTCATCCTAATAATCAAAATTAATTAAACAATTTGCCTTGAAAATTACTCAAACAATTTCAATTAATGGAAACTTACAAAAATACTGAAATTTTGGTTAACTTTTACAAAAATACTGTCACACGAAATTTTTTTCAAAAATACTGTGTTTTTATAAAACACCAGTAAAACACAAAGCAGTATAACTCAAAACAACAGTAGAACACTAGTAAAACACCAGTAGAACACCAATGAAACTTAACACAGTATACTGCAGTATGAAACTTATAAAAAAACACAGTAAAAAAGTAAAAAATACCGCCTGAGAGTATTTTTGTAAAAAACTGGTAAAAGTTAGTATACCATGTAAATTTCCCCATCATAGTAATGTAAATTATTTTACAAAAAAAAAAAATATTAGGCAAAATTAAAAATAATAAAAAAAAACTATAAAAATTAAGTTTTATTAATAAGATAAATAACGGAATCTTAAATTGAAAATTGCTCTCAAATATGACAAAATCTATATGTGCTAGTTAGTAATAAGTTATTTTTTTAACTTTTTTTGTGTTGTTCTTCTATATTTTGTGTTTACTTTGGAAAAATACACATATTTCAGTAATTCCATCAAAACAAAATTCATATTTTCCACAAATTTTTTCAATTTTTACAAAAGCTAATAATTTATTAACAAGAAACTATGCAATTACACCCAATTTTATAATATACAGTACATAGAATAAAAAAATAATTATTACTATTACCTGATATCCACTACTGGCATAGATTTTTCCAGCATCTGGTATACTATTTTGATAAATACCAGGAGACTTAAGACCAAAAGCAAATAGCTGTTCATTAACAAAAAAAAAATAACAAAATCACATTAATATACAATTAATTTACCACATAATGAATAATCAATAATGATATGTGTACACATAAATTATACACACAAATAATTTCACTTAATTCTCTTTATTTAAGACGGGTCACACTTACCAAAAATACTTGTCATCTAAAGAGGGCCGGCCTGATAATATATAGGTCTAAAACTATTTAAATTTTGAAACCCTCGCTTTTGAAAATATATAAAAATAAATTGAAAAAGAGTGTTACACCCTGAATCAATCAAGCCTAATGACGCCTTTCATTTTATATTTTGTGCATTCTGAAAGTGTACGTCCTAGACACGAGCTTAGGTCGCTCATACCTAAGGTCGAGCCTGCAGCTAAGTGTGTATTAAATTTATATGTAATTTATGTGTGCACATATTATTACTCGTATATATTATATATTATTATATATACCTGTTGTGCATGCTTTAGAAGTTGAAAAGAATAGTTAATATCAATATTTCTAAAAACAATAGAAGCAGAAGCAAAAGCGGCAGCAGTCTCAGCAGCAAGATCAGAGCCTGGATTTTGGTCATCAATTCTATAAGTTGTTCTTAGTGTGGTCATGTCTTCTGGTCTTTGCCAACATTGATGATCAGAATCAGATTGACCCACTTCTCCATAGAGAATGTCAGCCATTGGATGAGCTTTGATCAAGTAATCTGTACCCCATTTGATAGCTGTGACTGCATTTTGAAACTCATTCTTTGCTTTTAGTTTGTTTGAGTATTCTATTGTGCTCCATGATAGCATTGTTATTGTAAATGCCATTGGAAACCCTAGTTTAAGGTTGTCTCCTGCGTCGTAGTACCCTCCTTCGAGGTTTGGCGTGCTCTATAAAAAAAAATATGTGAATTAAATTGATTTAACAGGTGTTAGTTATAATTTTAAAAAAATTAATTAAAGTACATTAAAATTTGGACCTTATTTTTATTTTATTAGATAAATATGGACCTTATTTAAAAGAGTGCTAACTAGAAACTCTTAATCAACCTTCACTCCCAAAATCACATGTCAAAATATTTGTTTTTCAATTTTTTTTTTATAACGGTATTTATTATATTTACAATATCATCCTTATAAATTTTTTAAAAATTACGAATATTTACAGTATAAGAAATAGAGCAATAAAAAAATTAAAAAAAAAAATCGAATTTGTGTTATTAGGTGTAGAAATTTATTAAAAAATTATAATAAAAAGTTAATATAATAACACTATTTCCTTATTAAATACACAAAAATGTTCCTAATTACAATCATTGATTGACACATTTTTTTTGGCATAAAAAAGTCATCAACATTATGAGGTGATATTTACTCAAAATAGTTCATATATAGTTATTTGAGGTATCAAAAGAAAAGAAAAACAAGTTCCAAAGAAAGAAAAAAATTAACAAAATAAGGGAAAAAAAATCAGCAAAATAATAATTAATTAATTAACAAATGTTCTGTGTTAAACACTCAAAAATATCACATAGGTACAAACAAACAAAATAAAAAAAAATAAAACCAAAATCATAAAAACAAAATCCAACCCAAAAAAAAATCCTCAAACAACAAAATCTAAATTATCAACATTAATCTTGGTAATCTAAAAAAAAATGACAATATTTAGAGTTCACCACTTAAAAAATTACATAATAATGTATGTCTAACATTAATTTAATTTATGTAAACGTACTCGATTAGCAGAACCATCAAAAAGAGCAGAATTGTCACGCCATTGAACTCTTTGGTTAGGAGGAAGCTTTCCGGAGCGTTGACCTTCATAGAACAAGAGTGACTTAGTTAGGGCTTCTCCATAATCCAAACACTCTATTCCTTCAAAAAACACTAACAACACTACTACTATTACTAACACTCTCATATTCATCTTAACACTCTTCATCATTTTATTTTTTTATTAATTGTGTACTCTTGTGAGTGTAGTATTGGAACTATATATATAGGTAGAATAGATAATTGTGGTTTCACCATTCTCTAATTAAAATGTTGTCATTTAATTCTGATAATTAATATGGGAATCTATTGATTAAATAGGTTAAATTTTTTTTCCTTATTTTGATTATTATCACTCCTACATGCATAAGTATTGTGTAATAAAAACATTTGACTTTTTGTTTATTTTTAATTCTCATTAATTAAATATTAATATGTTCTACCGTTTAAATTAAGAAAAAGACTAATTGTATAGAAATAAATTAAATGCATTCATTAATTATAGGCTGAAATAATATTATATCTTCTTGTGATTTATTTAGAAAGATATTTATGGTTAAAAAGTCTTGCTAATTTCTTTTGCACGTGTCACCACATTATAACTTTCTTTTGTTTTTTTCTTTTTTTTTAGTCTAATAATAATAATCCCTAACACTGAAGTGAGAAAAAAAAATGGAGATTTTTCTTACTAATTTCACCAAAAAAAAACTACGAAATCTCTTTTTTGACGAAATAAAATTTGTAATTTTGTAAGATTTAGAATAACTATAACTATGTAATTTAAAAAATCATTAATTTTTCTTTTATCTCACTGGTTTTTTCATTATTTACAAATCAAAAAATAAATAATAAGGAAATCTCTTTGTAGATGAAAAATAAAATAAAATGTGTCATTTTATTAAATTTTGAATAATTATAATTATATTTTTAAAAAAAAAAATCTTTAAAGATATGTTCCTTATTTTATTTCAATCTCACAAAATTTTTGTTTTGTATAACATCCAAACAAGTACTACTAAATTCCTTACAAAAAAAAAAAAAGAAAAAAAAATCAAATATACTTCTAAATTTATGATTTTTTGAGGAGAATGGAGATAAATATAGTAAAAAGAAAATGCTATATGAAGTAAAAGTTTTAACTTATTTTTAATTTTTGAATAATTATATAAAGATTTTCTTTAATGATTTTTTTTTTTCGTTCCTTTTAAAGTGTTTTGATGTTATTAAAAATTAAAAAAAAAAAAATTTGTGAGCAAAATTAAAAATGATGTAAATTATTTCAATTTTAAAAAATACATTTATAGAAATACTTTTGAGAAAAGCTAGAGCAATCCTAACTTCTCCAAAAAAAAAAAGTAAAATCTTGTAAGAAAATAAAATTAATATTCAACCATCTAGAAGAACTTTTTTAATAAACAAACAAGAATTAAGAAAATAATAAAATATGATTTATTAAATTTAAAATAATTAGAAATATATTTTTCTAAAAAAAGAAGAACAATGTTTCCTTTTTTCTATCTCAAAAATCTTTTGCCTCATATATAGTACTGGAAAATTCTGCAATGAACCTATTAAAAGTGATGCACTTATGTATTTCTATTTGTTTCGTTATTTAAAAAAAAAAAATAGTTCAGTTTTTTATGATCATATACGTTATAGTTATTTAAGATATCTTGCAAAATTTTGAGAAATTTAACAGGCGAAAAATATGGTTCAAATAGTATGTTGCACGCGTGACTATTTTATTTTTATACGGGTGTGAAATAAATTATTTGAACACTACATTCTATATTGTAAATTATTCTGAGTTTCTTAAAATTTTACAAGATGTTTAGAAAACTATAACACACACGAATATAAAAAAATAGAAAAAATATTCTTGTGGATGTCAAAATAGATAAAAGGTGCATCAGTGCATCTTTTTTATAAGATGCATTGTAGAAGCTATAGGTGTTCATTGGATCACGTCTAATGGATTTGGACCCAACCGATCTAATTTAATTATTTATTGGATATTGGATTTTGTTATCCAAAACGATCCGATCCGATCCAATAGATGTATTGTATTGGATTGGATCGGTTCCAACCATTGGATGCATTAACTAGTTTTCTATTGGATTGGATTGGATTCATCCCATCTATTTTAGTTACCATTTAAGTTGATTTCATTAAAAAGAAAAATATGTATATAAAAAAATAAAATTTAAAAACTAATAATGCAACATACATAATAAACATTAGTTTAGTCCAACCTAATTTTCATCATCTCATAATAAGATGATCAAAAGATAAAATATATTCAATACGCATTGACAATTTTATTAACATTTAGGAAAATGAGAATTAATATTTTAGATTTACGGTTTTTTTTTCTTTAATCTCATGTGTTAAATATATATTGAATCAATTAATATACTTTTTAAAATAAAATATATCAAATTATAAATGTATTTTAAAAATATATAAATATAATTGGATTATTATTGGATCTGTTCGGTTTGGTTATCTATTAAATCGGAAGTCCTATCCAATAACCGATCTGATGTAATTGGATTTTCAAAATTTACATTCATTCTGATCCAATTACTAGTGGATATCCGATTCTATTGGATTAGATGATTTTCTGCACACTCCTAGAAGCCCCTTACATATAATACAATATCCAAACATTTTTCTTTTAAGATCCAGCGTTCGAAAATTCAATATGTAGTTAGAATTATGACTTTTAGTTAGGATGAATGAAAATATAAAAATGTGAATGAGAATAAAAGTAGGAATGGAATATAATCAAAATTAAAATACGTAAAAAAATATTCATGAAAAAAATTAATAAATTTTTTCTCATCTTGCATGAATTGAAATAATTGTTCATTATATTTCAAAGGCTAATTGAGATTGTTGGATTTAAGGACTTTTTTCTAATTTTAGTAAAAAAGTTTAACATAGATGAAAGTTCAGGAGCTATAATTTAGTACATATCAAAGTTCAAGGGGCATGATTTGGTACATATCAAAATCTAGGGAGCATGGTTTAGTACATAAGTTCAGGAGCTATAATTTATTACATATCAAAGTTCAAGGGACATGATTTGGTACATATCAAAATCTAGGGAGCATGGTTTAGTACATAAGCAATCACTGAAATAGTAAAATTGAATGAAATTAGACAAAAGTCCTTAAATCCAACAATCTTAATAGTTCAGGGGACATTTTCAACAACCTTAAAAGTTCAGGGGGCATGATTTGATACATGTCAAAGTTCAGGGGCAAAAATTCTAATTAGCCTATTTCAAAATAGAATAATTATTCAACTAAAATGATAAAAAAAAAAAAAATTATTTAATTAAAATAATATTTAAATATTTTAAAATGCAACTAAATAAATGAATAGAAAGTAGACAATTTTAAACTAAAATGATTAAAAAAAAATATTATTTGATTAAAATAATATTTAAATATTTTAAAATGCAACTAAATAAATGAATAGAAAGTAGACCATTTTTTTATAAAAAAAAAAGGTTATGACTATGAGTTTATAAAAAGGAGTTAAAAAATGGAGATGCGGGGTATCGATCCCCGTACCTCTCGCATGCTAAGCGAGCGCTCTACCATCTGAGCTACATCCCCATTTTGTTATATAATTAATTTAAATAAATTAACTACAAAATATATAAAAGAATCTTAAAGGGAATCTTCAAAATCACCCGCGAAGTCGTTAGGAGTAAGAGGAGAGAGAAGAGAACAGTTATGTTTGGATAAGAGAAAAAGAAGAAAGATAAGACACAGAAACAAATATACAACACCACCATTGAAGTAGAACAAGTATCTAACCTAACCTTCAATGGCTACTCTCCAACTCACTCACTCTTCCAAACCTTCCTTAACTTCCCTCTTCTCCCTTTCTCCACCCCATTTTCCATCTTCTTCTCAATCTCCTTCTCGCTTCATTCCTCCTAAAGCTTCCTCTTCTTCTTCTTCTTCTTCCCTCTGTCGTAGACAATTCATTGCCGAAACAGCTGCCGTTTCTCTGTCTTTGGCGGTGCCATTTCTTGGATCTGTACAACCGGCTAAGTCTGAAGAATCGCTTTCCGAATGGGAAAGAGTTTTCCTTCCCATTGACCCTGGCGTTGTTCTTCTCGATATCTCTTTTGTGCCCGATGAACCCAACCACGGTCAGTTCTCCTTCTCCCTAAACTTTTACTTTGTTTCTTATTGTTGTTTGGCTTCTGGGAAAGTACAGGAAAACTTTAATTTCCGAAATGTACAGGAATATGTATCGTGGAAGATTAATTCTCCAAATCTGATTAGTTAGTTATAATTAGTTGTTTAGTTATAACTAATTAACTCATTTCTTTGTTAGCTATGGGTTTTAAGTAGCTAATTGAGTTTAGAGAGTTGGGGTTGAATAAGAGAGACAAAATGTGATTGTGGGTTAGAGAGACAAAATTTAACTTATTTGTTTGAGAAAGATTTTGGGTTGGGAGGTTTGTAAAAACGGACTTCGGTTTGGGAAGTGATTGATTGATTGTTGTGGTGAAAAACCATCACCAAACATCACGATTCAAAAAACACAGCAATTAACATAAACAACTCAAACCAGAGATTGAAAAACTAATAAACTGAAAAAATGAACACCAGATTTTTAAGTGGTTCCCCCAAAGGCTGTGCAACCCCGATTTAGTCACAGTTTCATAGCCACACAGGCTTTGATAATCTTTATTCAATCTCAATCAAACAGTACAAAGTTCGTCCAAGAACTTTACAATCAACACACTTAGTTCTTGGAGCTCAAAAACACACACTCGACCCTCTAATGCTCTCTCTCTCTCTCTCTCTCTCTGTTTTCTGTTTTGGGAGTATCTTTACATTAGTTATCACAAGCCTTTATATAGGCTTTGGTACAAACTGATATTGAGGGAGAATGACAGTTAGGACAACTAACTTAACTGTCTTCTTATCCGAGTGATGAGTTGGCTGCTTAGGTGGAAAGTAACTTGATCACATCACCACAATTGTATTGTTGATTATTTCATAATGGATTGCTTGAGATGATGAGGTGAAACTAGAGTAGCATCAATTTGATGTGAACCAGCATAATTGTTTTGTGTTCTTCACGTTTTCTGTTCTGCATTATCGTTTCTGGGCTATACTGTTGCTTCATGATCGTTTTTATTTCACTGAATTAAATTATATTGTTAACCAACTTGTTGAGTCTAAGTGGTGTTCAGATTCATCTACAACATGTATTGCTCAATTAGTTTCCTTTAAGAAATTTGGATCAATTCAAGCTGTATATGCTTCTACTAGATAGCTAGAACTGCTCCAGTTGAAATTCTTAAGTTTAATTGTTCTTGTTTGTTATGATGGTACTTAGGTTTTCTTTTGGGGACTAGGCAAACACTTTTGGAGACGAAAGACGGGGGAAACACTTGGGCTCCACGCTCAATTGCCTCAGCTGAAGATGAAGATTTCAATTATAGGTTTAATGCTATTAGCTTTAAAGGGAAAGAGGGATGGATTGTTGGGAAGCCTGCAATACTGTTGCATACTTCTGATGCTGGAGACACTTGGGAAAGAATACCACTTAGCGCCCAATTACCTGGAGATATGGTAATCTTGTATGATTGAGAATGATTATTGCCTTTATGATTGTATGGATATATGACATGGGTTAGGTTGTTCTTTCCAACTGAATAGAGCTAGTGGTTCAAGTGTTTGATTGTTGTTATTTAGCAAAAAACAATAATCGTATACTTTTTGCAAAGTTGGTAATGGGTTTTGTTCATTCCAGGTGTACATAAAGGCAACTGGTGAAAAGAGTGCAGAGATGGTGACTGATCAAGGTGCAATATATGTTACATCGAATAAGGGCTATAATTGGAAGGCTGCCGTTCAGGAAACAGTTTCTGCTACTTTAAATAGGTGTGTTTGTGCTAATTTGTTCCTCTCTCTAGGTTCCATAAGCTGTCAATTGGGTTGGTTAGCTTAAAGGAAATAACTGAACCGTTTAATTAGAAAAGCTATCTCAGTCTCAGAGTCGAAATTCCACTTAGACTTCAGCTAAAGATTGTTTGTTACAGAAGACAAGATACTCATTTTAGCCTCATTTCACTTGCAGAACAGTTTCTAGTGGCATTAGTGGGGCAAGTTATTACACAGGAACTTTTAACACTGTTAACCGCTCACCAGAGGGAAAGTACGTTGCTGTATCAAGCCGTGGTAACTTTTACTTGACTTGGGAACCTGGGCAGGTGAGATTTTTCTTCTTGATGATACTCCTTCATACTATACTGTCACGTTCTTTAATTATCTATTAATACATACAGTAAACACTCTTTTACATTATGAACATCAAGCTTATAATTTAGTGAACTTGGGTGATTTGGAAATCAACTGAAGCATCATCTTCTAGTAATTATATTTGGTTGCATAAGTCCAAGGCCGTGATTTGTAACCTTATTGCATTACTATTTTCAGCCATACTGGCAGCCACATAACAGATCAATTGCAAGAAGAATCCAAAACATGGGTTGGAGAGCTGATGGTGGTCTTTGGCTTCTTGTTCGTGGAGGAGGACTATTTCTCAGCAAAGGTACAGGGGTAAGTAAAACAAAAGCAAAGATATCTAATTTTCAAGGTTCATAGATTTCAAGATGAATACTTAAAGAGGAAAATATAGGCTCCTTTTTTCCATTGCTGAAAAAGAAAATACTCAACTGTGCAGTTATCGGAGGAGTTTGAAGAAGTACCTGTGCAAAGCCGTGGTTTTGGCATTTTGGATGTTGGCTACCGTTCACAGGTATAGAATTTTAATCACAAACTCACCTGGGGCTGGGATGATGACTTTGACTTATGAAACATAATAATTATGTCCTGTCCTGGAATATTCAAGGAATGATTATTATTTATATAAAATTAACAGGAGGAAGCTTGGGCAGCTGGGGGAAGTGGGGTACTATTGAGAACCACCAATGGTGGCAAGACATGGATACGGGACAAAGCAGCTGATAACATTGCTGCAAATCTATACTCAGTAAAGTAAGCTTACGGAACAACCTTTTATTTGTTTGTTTTGTTTTTTTCTATCTCTATTGTTTAGTTTTTAGGAGGAGAAACATTTTGACCCACGTTTTCATAGTTAATATAGACATTGTCATGTGAGGTAGACCTACTTAAAATTCCCTTATTATTAAACACCGCTAAAACTAAAAGTACTATCTTTTGAAGTGTCGGTGTTAGGTGTGTTGCCCTTTTAAGTTGGGTATTCGTGTTATATAGGTGTGAAAGGTGTTGTTGAATTGTTAAACAAAATAATTCATCATATTAGTTGGTACTCAAAGGTCTTGACGTAAAGAACCTCTTCCACCATTTATGCATCTGATAAAAAACGACAAAGAATATTTACCCTTCTTGGACTCTGTTCCATCTATAATATATATATATATATAAAATAGATTAGCAACCAATAGAAGGAAAGTGGAGAAAGAAAGGTTCAGAATTTGATAAAAAATAATCACCAATCTAGAAGTTGTAACAAGTAACGAGGTAGGGAAAAAAGAAAGTAGAATTGTTAAGCAACTAACTATCGTGGGACACTAAAAAGTTAGTACTTGCTTAACATTACTTCCATTAAAGAAAGTCATTAATGTCCATGATTTTTTGGTTTACACTACAGGTTTCTGGATGAAAAGAAAGGATTTGTGCTGGGTAATGATGGAGTGTTGCTACGATATCTGGGATAAAGTTGTAATTAACACACGGTAATAATCTTTCCTTTTTATAAATTAAAGTACACCTTTCGGCTATTTATTTTTGTTCATCATATCTAGTGTGGTGTCACCTTATATTTTAATTATGCACAACCAACAATACTCTGTCTTCACTTGATTGTGTTTAAGCTAATCAAATAAACCCCCCAAAACTTTAATTATATTAACACTTGGCAAAATCTGTGCAGGTTTGGAGTAATGCTTGCAATTTTGTATGGTTGAATTTTACCAATTATGATTATATATTGCTTGGTTCTTGGTTGTGTTGTGAATCAAAATATGATTATGAGGCAAAATCTCATCTGTTTAATAATAATATAATGTAATTTCACTGTAAAGAATATCACTGCTACTTCACCATAATATTGTTTAAATATAATATTGTTTTGGGACTGTTAACTTACCAAACCCACTATTCAATTTGGTCTCAGATTTCTAATAGCAATTGTTACATAATTGACTTTTATTGGTTAGTTTAATTAATTCACATCTTTATGTCTCACTAATTTAGGTCCACTCATCTCCTACTAGCTTCAATTATTTTAAGTAAGAATTCAGTTCAGACCCTTGTTTCTCTTTCTCTTTATTTTTTCCCATGTGCTCATACAATTATCAATTGGAGTCAAATAGTTCTTCAAATCGTCTCTGTTATGTCTTCTTATTTTAATTGAATATAAAGAAAGAACACTAAAATAGTGAAGTTAAAGATTCTTCAATGATTTTTAACCCAAACACAAAAATGTCAATTGTTTTGATTTGAGTTGAAAAAGTTGTTTGATCTGTCATTTTGACCAAACTTAGTGAATGAGTAAGCAAAGCGTGTATGAGTATGCGAGCCATGAACTATCTTTGTCTCCATTTCAAACCAAAAATAAATAAATAAATAAATAATAAATCAAAAAACAATCCCTATCTTTATCTCTATTACTAGATGACAAACCGTTTGAGCAAATATGGTACACACAGTCACACAACAACAACCTAATCTAAAATGGTTTCACTCATCTTTTCAAATAACAAATAATACAATGGTTAAATTTTTTATTATTTTAATTTTTAGGAAAAGAATTTAGTTTAATTTTTTTTTTTTATTTATTGCATATATTGTAACTAGTTAAAACTATTTGTAAATTTTTATAAAATTAAAATAAAGTTTAAATAGTTATTTAACACAAGTATAAAAAAATAATTACCTGCAATAAAATATATAAATTTTATTTCAGTATTGTAAATTATTTTATATAATTATAACTTATACGATTATAAAAAATAAAAAATAAAAACTCTAAGGAAATATGTAAATTTAGCCTGTATTGTATATGTAACATATAATATTATTATAAATAAATAAAAGTTGCAAAAATTAAAGTGATTTAAGATTTATTACTATTATTATGTTTAATAATTAAGTTGATGCAACATGTCTCCACATCCTTTATGTGATACATCTGTTATAATTGCTCTTTCTCAACTAAAAATAAAGTGATATATTTTACATTGAATAATCATTTAATGCATTACCTTATTTTATGTATAAAATAGTTACACTACTAGTAGTAGGTAGTCTAGTAAAAAAAAGTGGTATGAATAATAACTTATCAAAGAATAAAGGGTCTTTTTCAAAAAAAAAAAAAAAAAAAGGAGATATAATTTAACGCCAAATATACATAAATGGAATTAATTTGTTTTATTTTACTTGAGAAAAATTGATAGAAAAAAAAAAAAAGAAAAAGACTTGGCTGCTTCTTCAATATTGTAGTCCACAAAAGTCAAATTTGTAAAAGAGAAATTAGGTAAGTGAAAGTGATAACGAAATTGAAAATTAGTTTACATAAATGATTAAAGCTTTTATTTCAATACTTTCTTGCCAAAAATTATTTTTGTATTTGTGTTGTATACACATTAATGTTAAAAAAAAAAAAAAATCACCCCAATTTATTATAAATGGCTTTAAAAATGATTTTTTTTTTTCCAAATTTATATTGATGGCTATCATTATTTATCCCTTTAGCTAAAACGTATTTTAAAAGGAATTAAATAAAATATATAAATGGTATCAAATAAGGTTATCATTTATTTAATTTTTTTTTAAGAAAAAAGGTTATCATTAAATGAAAAAAGATATTATATATCAAGAAAAAATAAAATCTTGATTCTTAAACATACAAAATAATAAAAAAAGAAATAATAATAATAATAATAATAATAAAGGCTTCTTTATGAAACTTTATCAGCCTAATCATTTTCAATACATAAAATGACCATTTAACCCCTACTTCTGTCTTAACATGAATATATATACATAATATGGTTCCTTACTTTGTTGATCTGCTTATAGAAAATTTTAGATTATTTTTACAAAAATAAAAATCCAAAAAAATAAAGATTTCTGAAGATTGAAATGGTAAGAAAAGATATGGAATTGCAAGCTCTGATATGAAACAACAATGGCAGAGAGAGAGCTTAAAATGGTGACCGACAGTAGTTGAGGTTTGGGGGTAATATGGTCATTTAACGAATCTTATTTAATTAGTTTCGTTTTTATTATTTATTTAATTAATAATTAATTTTGCAAATAAATTATATTTTAGCTTCAAAGTCCATTGTAGAGAGAGAAAGTGAAAGAGAAAGAGGAGAGAGAGAGAGAGAAAGAGAAAGAGAAACCAAAGCAAGGCAAGGCGAAGCATGTTTCATCAATCTTTCCCGGAAAATCTGGAGGCAAAGCCGATTCAGATAGAGAGAAAGTATTAAAAAGCTGTTAGTCGAATCTTGGCCTCATATTTACTAGATCTAGGTTTCACTCGATTCCCCCAATTTGTTCTTTTTTCTTTTTCGAATTTTGAATTTTGAATTTTTCTGATAGATTTTTGACCGGTGGAACGTTGATTTATTTATTGGTGGAGATGCAGATGGAAAGAGAGAAACGATATCGGAATGGGAATGGTAATGGAAATGGGTTTGGATTTGGGAATTATAGTAATGATTTTTATTGCGATATTGATCAAAATCGGCTAGATCAGCAGCAGCCTGAGACTAATGGTCATCATAATCATAATCATCCGACGACAACTTCAACGCCTTCTCCTTCTTCTTCCTCCTCTTCTTCGTCTCAACCCCCTCTTGGCTACATCGAACACATAGTTACAAAATTCGACACTCTCGCTGGTGTTGCCATCAAATACGGTGTTGAGGTATAGATTCGATTATGTTTGTCTGTAGATTTTAATTTGTTTGTTCTCGATCGTTACGATTTGGTTTGATTTGATTGTGCATTTATATATGTATAGAGAAAAAAAAATGAATTCTTGGGCTTTTCGGGCTATTTAATTTCTGGGTTTTTCGTTTATTGTGTGCCTTGGTCGATTCTGGGGATTTTGTATGGATTTAAGTTGTTTTTTATTCAATGTTGATTAAAGATGTTTTGGGCAATGAGTAGAAATGGGTGTTGAGGTTGTTAAATACTCAATGCCCCTTTAAAGCATTAGCTTTCTTTTCCACTTGCTATGCATTAGTTTAATATTCTCACTAGGTGGAAACAAGGGCCTTCTTTATATATCATTTTTGGTGCTTTTTTTACAGGTTTCGGACATAAAAAAGATGAATGGACTCGTCACAGATCTTCAAATGTTTGCCCTCAAATCTATTCAGATTCCACTACCTGGGAGGCACCCTCCATCCCCTTGTTTATCTAATGGTTCCAATACACCAGGGTAATTATTCCTCTGTACTCTGCTTTTTTGACTAATTTCTGCGCAGAACAGAGTACAATACCATTTTCTTTAACGGTCGGAAGTCAGGATTCTTGTATGCTCAATTTATTTGCAACTGTAAAATTTTGCATCTTTTTTAGACTTACTTGCCACCTCTTCATTCTCTAGAATATGTATATCGAAGTGGTAAGAGTGATATCATGCTTAGCTGGTTTCATTTTCATTCCCATGCTTGGCTCTGAGTTTAGTTTTATGTTGTTAGGAAGTAGCATTGAATTTTAGGTCGTTTCTGTTTTTTTTTTCAGAGGGAGATAAGATTAATATAGATGTCCTAATAGTGAGCAGTACAGTGGGATTGGGCATGTTTTTGCCTTTTAAATACTGTACTGAGATCATAATGAGTTGGCCAAAATATTGTTTTAGAACTTAGTTCCATTATTATCCAATTGCAGTAAAATATAAACTTCAGGTATTGAACTTAGATTTTCACACTTGCTGATGCATAAATACTTTCATTTTCTTGCGTACTATGCAATGTCCCCTTCTGATGGATTTTGACCTTCATGCATAAATCTTTGTGCCATGATAGCATATTCATATTATTTTAGTAATGTTTCCACAATCAAGTTGGCCAATATGTCTTCCACTTTTTATTCGTCATTGCTTAAGGAATTGTTTACTTTTACAGACCGAACAGTACAGACCGCAGCCCACCGAAGCGGATGCACCGTGATCTGTTCGATTCATTCCAATCCCTTAAATATATGTCTCCTCAGCGTCTAGTCTCACCAGCCATGAGCTCTTTGCAAGGTTACTATGGGCTTAAAGAAAAAAATAGAAACTCTAGTGATTCAATTGAAATGTCAGTCTACAGAAGAGGAGTTCCAAATTATTTAGAGGATGAACTGTTTACAAGAGTTTCAGACCCACCTTTGAGCCACCACCACAGGAAGTCAAGAAGCCTGGTCAGTGGATATTTAGATGATAATGGCGAAATAGCTGATACATCTATTTCAGACACTAAAGAAGGTGAATCTGAGAGATGGAGTTGTGACAAGCTCATTAGAAGGCGCCAGAAATCCGAAGCTGACTTCTCACGTACCCCCGAAATGATGTTGGAGGATAATAACATTGGCAGCAGCGGTGGATTTTCAGCATCAAGAGGAAAGCACTTAGCTCTTAGACCCAAAGCAGCTGGCCGAACAATGGCAACAGATGAAACCGGTGGATTGAACCCTATACCTGTTGGCCTGGGAGATTCAATATTAACTGAGGGGTTTACCGGAGTAAGGAAGTCATCGAGTACACCTAGTTTGCAGGATCCAGACAGTAATGGGTCGATCCGACCACCTTCGAAATGGAGTCAGAAATCTGATAATCAAGGCTTCTCAACTGCTTCCCTTGCAAAACCGATATTTGATGGGTTGCCAAAGCCAATTACTGGTCGAAGAAGCAAAGCTGCACTTGATTAATTTTTATAAATTTGTTTTACCATTTTTTTCAGGACCTTTCAAGAACCAGATATGATGAGTATATAGAAAACAAAAGAAGTGAAAGTGGACCAACCCCTAAAAAAATAGGGATATATCAAATAAAATCATTCTCAAATTATTTTGTGATTGGAATTTTCTTGTACTTACAAGGTAGAGAGAGAAGCCAAGCCAAGAAGAGGTGTAGTACAAAAGCATTATGCAATTGATCACAGTTTGTTGGCAGCATCCATTTCAAACTAGATTTTTTCTCAGAGAAGATTATTGTATACACTTAAGAATGTCGATAGATTTTCGTATGTATGTATTCTATAAATTATTTTGTTATATGTAGTTTATCACTATTCTTTAATCAATTTTCGCAATCAATATAATTTATTGAATTGTCTTAATAATAATATTAATATGTTGTAGCATAATATAATCGCTTAATGCTTTCTTCTACAAAATTTGCTTAATTGATCATATGCAACATCTTAATTTAGCTTAAAATTGGTGCAAGAGAAAATGCCAAATTCTTAATAATGTCATTTGTTTTCATGTTATTGTCCAAAGAAAATACAAGGTATATGAAAAGTCAAAATGCCAACTTTCTGCCTTAAGGACATTTTAAAGTACTCAAACAAAAAAACAACAAAGTATGATTTTCAGGTGGATCTCATGTTTTTTTATTGTGAAGTTGAAAAGAGATTTTTACCCGTTTTAGTGAGTGAGGGACCGAAACCAATCATATAATATAGTTTTATACTATATCATTATCATCATCCAGGCTGAAGAAGAATTGAGGTTAAGTTGCAATGCATGGTCCCACTTTTTTTTCTTTTCTTTCTTTTTCTTTTGTCTCCCAAAACGGTATGTATATGTTCTTCGAATTCATATATAAATATATGTGGAATATAGAAGACAGAAAATGGAATCAAAGCATTAGTGAATAAAAACAAAAATTCAAGAAAAGCAACACATTTTTTGTTGGGTTTCATTCTATTCTTTTGGCCATGGGTGGGAGAAAAGAAAAAGAAAAACTTAAATTTACAAAGGGATTCATTGTCTCAACTCTCAATTGGCATTTTAATCTAGTTAAATTATTTCTCGACGAAAAATAAAAATAAAATAATAATGCTGCTAATGCAAATCATCAAACGTGAAATTATATAATAAAATAATCTCAGATGTGTTAAACTATGGTAGCAATTCAGTAACAAACACAAATTATTTGAGGAAAATCCTGGATTATGGGTAATAAATCATGAATAATAATACATAATAATGGTGTTGTATAGATAAATGAAAAACCACTAAAAACTAAAATATTTGACATAACTTTACAAGGAAACATATAACGTTGGCATTTAAACTGTACTCGACTGACTAACAAAAAAAAAATAACGACCTTTGTCCTCTGATGAAGAGAGATCATGTAAAAATTAAAAATATTTACCTCAAATTTATGAAGCAGTCTTATCTGCTAAGTAGAACCCTAACTTTGTAAGTGTACCACAATAATAACATCAAAATTGGTTAAATCCTTTATGCCAAAACCTGCAACAACACCAGTGAAGTTCTCTTATTTTCCGAAACTAACGCCTCCTTCGGCCTAAAAAAAAGTAAAACATGTTTCAATAACTGTAAGTAAGCACCAATCATCACATTTTAAACTACAGTTCTATCAAAACTCTGTTTCCCAGTTCCAGCCAAATCTCCAATGGTAACTCACAACAATTTGAATCAACAATCGAAGTATTCCACTCTTGCATGGTCCAAAAAAAACTTCCAAAATTTTCGAAAGCAAAAGACACAAATCTTAGGTCAAAAGCAAATAAGAAAAGTCCCCTGATAATTTTTGGCCGCTAAACTAATAAGTAATTTGCAGAATTGGGTTTATTATTGCAGAAATTTTGTTCAGTTAAGACGATATGCAGTAATCAAGAATATGTTCAGAAAGATGAAAAGTCATATCCAGAATAGAGCTCATACCAAAAATTAATGTTAGTTTAATGCACAAACTATCTATAGACAAAAATTAATGTTAGCTCAATCTAAGAATAAGATAAGCACAAACTATCTATTGATAAACAGCAAGAAAACACAAGATCAAATGACTTAGGATTACCCAAAACAAACTAAAAACAGACCACATCAATTAACCAGAAAAACATTCCAATATAATCTCTTTTTATGAAAAAGTTACTCAAGATTAATGAAAAAGATTCAGCAGCAGAAGTTGACAATCTATCACCACCTAATAACCATTTGTGCCTATACAAGCCAAAAGGTATAAGGTTCAGAAGTACGCTCATTTCTCAATCCATAACCGCCAAAAAATAAGGAAAATCAGGGATATGCATTTGAAGAATTATTGATTAAAGTTGATAAATAGCAGCTAAATTTGACAAAGCTCATATCAATTGCCTAAAATTAATTCCTACTCGATTTAAAAGTAGGAATTACATTAATAGAGAAACAGGTGTACTAACCAAGTCAGAAACATGAGCCTACACTTGGAAGCAAATGTTCTCGGGATACATTTGTCAGGAAAAATTACAATATACACAATCCTGCCAAGGGCCTCCATTTCTCAATGCTGCCTTCAAATTGTGGTTGGACTTTGTACACAAGTTACCTCAACGCCAAACATAATGTGAAAACCGCTTTACCCTTTGTTCTTCAATCAACAGCACTGAAACAATTGGAAAAGAAATGCCAAACTTATCAGCAAAGAGAAATGAAAAAAGCATCAAATGTGCTGTGTGACTTGACAGTAAATGTGTGATCAATAGTATTTTGTTGTAAGAATCAATAAAACATTACAATAATATTGAAACGTTAAGTCAAACCCCGGTATGAATATTTCGAAGTTTAAACAAATAAAGAACATGATTGTTGAAGTTCCAAACATTTCTTCAATTGTAACATGAGATGTTATTTATTCACAGAAGAATTTACAAGAAAATGTTAATGGTTCACCACCTTAAGCTGGCCTCCAACAATTAAGAGCCGACATATCTGGTCTACTAGGCAACATCTGCGGGACGCTGTGACCTGCAAAACAAATAACATTAAGGTGAAATTAATAAATATATGTGTGTGTGTGTGTGTAAGTATGTTTTTATTATCTCTGATTTTTTTGTTCTTTTGGTTCGCGGCAACATAAACAGAGCAGTTAATTCAACACCATTACATCAAGCTCAAAGTTACCTGAAATTGGAGCACCAGTTGGTACAGTACTGGGAGCAGGATGTTGAAAACTCAAATTATTTGTGGGTGGCCTTTCGAAGGGTGGTCGATAATAACCTGCAACGACACACCTGTCAAAACATTTGTACAAATACCTACGTGTTGAAAATATGTAATAAGTTGATTGAAGCAGAGTTTACTTGGGTTTTTCATGAAAAATGCAAGGAATTAACAATTGAGAAGACATATTGATTTTGGCAAGTCTAAGATAACATCAGTTACATAAAACACATAGAACTTTATGGACCATTTGGTTGGAAGGAAATGCATGTTTCTAACTTCTCTTTGGGCTTCAAAGGCAATAAAATTTCCTCTTTAATTAATTTTGTAATTTTAGTTTTTCTGGCCATGTATAAAAGTTAAGTTTCTACTCAAAGAAAGTTATACACTACGACATAATAATAACTTTTCCCCACACAGCAAACATGACATTTATACAAGTAGAAGCATTTCAATTTCCTTCACACCACATAACACCGCATAATACATGCATAAATTTTGCGCAATCCACATTTAAACACAATTGTGATCAAAACTATGAGTATTATGTTGATCTGAGATGTTTTTAAAACAAGTGTCAGTCGCATACACCAGCCAATGTGATGAATGAAAATACAGGCATCTAAACATAAATTTTCTCAACTACTATCGATGAGTCTCTCTGATATACATATCAAACTTGCCACGAGAATGGAAGTCCATACCTTCCTGGCCAAAGGGTGGTCCTGAATGTGTCATCCCTCCATTAACCCATACACCACGCTGACTATCTGACTTAAACTCACCAGAAGGCATCCTCCATTGTTCATCAGCAACAAATGGCCTTCGACCATCGGGATGGGATGGCAAAGGGTAAGGATGGTGGTAGGAATGCTGAGGATGCTGCTGAATTGCAGGCTTTGAATAAGAAAAATGGCCCGAAGGATTTTGAGGTGGCACAGGATGCATAGGTCTTTGTATGTAAGGGGTAGTACTTTGTGGATATTGTTGGTTTGGTTGAGAAACTTGTGGGTTTAGATACATATCATTATGTCCATGTTCCAGTTGCCTTGAAGGATTAAATCCAGAAGGATCTCGTGGGCCACACACACCTGTAGGAACATAGCAATGTGGCTGCTGTGCAAACATCTCACTTTTAACAGAACCATCTGCAGGACCCCCATGAGGAGTGTTCCCAGCCCTTGGTATAAGTTGGTTTCCCTGCATAAAAAGACACTGTCAAAAAGGTTGCAGCCAAATGCTATTATATAAGAAAATACAATGGGCCAGAAGCCTTACAGTAACTGCACCACTGAATTCATGAGGCGCAGGAGGTTGAAATGGCAACTGTGGTGAAGAATGTACGGATGATTGAGGTGGCAGCATCTGTTGTGGTAATAGTGAAGGCTGAGAAACCATCATTGGTGGGGGACAAGAAGGTGGCAAAGGAGGAGGAGGTGGTTCAGAAGGTGGAGGAGGTGGGGGTGGCGGTGGTGGAGATGGAGATGATGGGGGTGGAGGTGGTGGTGGTGATGGAGGCAAAGGTGGAGGTGGGGGAGGAGAATCAAGAGGAAGTGGTGGAGAACCCTCTGGGAGAGGAGGCAACTCAGAAGAAATGCTTGGAGCAGATTCTGCAACTCTGTCAAACATAAGGTTTTGTGTGTCTGTTTCAAAAGAAGTACAAACCGGCAATGTGTCTGTTTCAAAAGAATTACAAACCAGTGATGTTTTTTCATCCTTTGGGGGTCCAGAGACATCTTCCATTTCAAGTTCACCATCAACATCCTCCAAGATGCAATGGCGCCTGTCATTTGGAGTGACCGCACATGTTTCCACCTCTCCAGAAACACGGGTGGGTTCCTGTTGACCATTTTCCTTAAAAGTACTTGGTTGATCCTCTTCCTCTTCATCATCTTCAAATACATGACATGGTAAAAACCCAGGCAGCTGAAATGTGGCATTACTGAAACACATGCAAAATAAGTCAGATATAAATGGGTGCCAAATTACATCAACGAACATCCTGCAAAATATAATGACACAACATGTTCAAAATAAAGTCGTTAAATCAGTAGCTTATTCACATGAGTTTTATTCACATAAAGAAAGCCACAACTCTAACCATGATGTTTAAATAGCATTCTACTATGTGCAAAAAGCATAAACAGTGCGCAATCAAATTGTTTGATTTTCGAAGCATGAAAGCATGGTCCATGTTCCATAATGTTGCAACACTAGCAACTCAAGAATAGCACAAATGGTTAGGTAGGGGATTTGTGAATGGACAATGAACAGTGTTCAAACAGCATAAATGTTTCTTATCAAAACCTACTTTAAACATTATATTATCAAGGAATAATAAAGGAAGTGCATAGATAAAGGGAGACAACATTATAAAGAGAAATTTTAAATAGCAGACAAAAGACATCGAGATACATATAAATAATACCAAACCATGAGAAAAAATTTAATTTCAGACCTGCCATACTCATCAACAAGCATGCCTTCCATTTCTCTAATTGGATCATCAACAGCACGCTCAGCTCGAGATGGCCGTCTTAAGGTAAATCCAACAGTTGTATCTTCATTTGGAACTCCAATGTCATCTATGTAACGCCGAAGCAGTGTCTCAGAAAAAATTTTCCTCTCAAGCCACAGTCGTAAAACCTGGTTAACAAAATGACTTAATGCATATTTACAACTGCCCGCCAAATCTTTAAGTAAAGGACAATTACCTTAAGACACTGACGACGATTTTCACGAGCTCCAGTACCAGCTGGAGCAGCAGCACCAAGCAAACGAGGCAATGCTGCTTGAACTGTAGGAATATATGAAGCTCCAGCAATACCTACATAATATTTTAATAATTAGCAATAATAAAATGATGTGTAGAAACATTTCTCAAACTCCAAGCTGAATCACCTCGTGAAAAAATATAAAGGTGAACTATTAATTGTATACCTTTTTGGGTGTGAGAGCATTGGGTTATGGAATCCACAAGGAAAAACAAGTCTACTTTACGATGATAACTGGGCTCAGCTTCCAATTTTCGAATAAGTACTTCCACAACCTACAAATAATAAAAGAAAAATAACACCTCAATCAGACTTAAAAAGTATTATTTTGAGTTAGAAATTACAATCGCTTCCATATGATTCTCTATCAAATAACTGTAAGAGGCCAATTGCCCTTCTGCACTTCACAAAATTCCAAAAGAAGTAATTATTTGGTGTATTGTGTGACCCCAGATTATAACATCTCAATAACCTAAAAGTTGTTTCTTGTATCAGCAAATCCAACTAAAATTATATGTGTGAATAATCATAGGAGAGCATGAATTGCCACAGAGAACATGTATTAGGAAACAAACAGAGGATATTACCAGCTGCAAAATATATATTTATCACAGCCACAGACTAAAGCCCCGCCCACCCATGATTCCTCCAAATCTATGAAATGTTTCTGTACAATCCAATTCAAATACACCAAATAATCAAAAGAGATAGTACATAATATGAAGCCTACCTCATTAGCAATACCATACTTCGCACAATCAATGGCAAGACGAGTTGCACGTCCAATGCTTTCTTTAGTCCTAGACAAAGTCTCTATCATTCCTTCAAAAGCGTCACGAGCGACAGCCGCCTCAGTGCCACCACTTAGTGAGTTTCCAACAACCCTATTTCCAGAACTAGCTCTTTGCTCCTCAAGTTCTTCAACATCATGCTGACTTTGTGAAGCAGACTCATGAACATTGGTTGGTGGAGAACCTAAAGCAGCGGATCCTTGGATATCAACCATCATAGAATTGCCACTTCCCGACAAAAAATGTTGAACCGCAGTAGGACTTGGGCTCCTTCCCTGGAAATCACCAGTGGGAAAAGCAGAAGCGGAAATGCCAAAAGAAAAGCTTTGTGAGTGGGCTTGCTTCCTCTTAGCTTGTGCAACTGCAATAAGATGCTTCATAGACTTTTCAGAGTCCGGTGTCCTAGAACCAATCATCAAACTACTTCGGTCTTCTCTGCCAGCTTCCACTCTGATATTGGCACCAAAATTTAATGGGAAACAACAAAATATAATAAAATTAGAGGGAAGGAAATGATGGAGAAAAAGAAAGAGGTTCAAGCATGCACACCTTTGACCAGGCTCTGTTGACTTTTCTCTCACAGCAACATCATTGATCCGAGAATGTGGTTTCTGTGTAGGTTTGGACCTTTCTGTAGAGGAAGCAGGCTTACTTCTTTGAATTGTTACATGATTTTGAGAACTGTCCTTAGCTGAAACAGGGCCCTTGCTAGACACCTTTTTCGCACTAGCAGAACTAGAGACTTTAGTCTTGGGTTTTGTTGCTTTAATATGTTCATCTCCTGGTTTGATAGCAGAATTCATGTGTGGGGATTTTTTAGGAGATATCAAAATTGGTTTTAACTCCTTGGACGACAATGCCTCAGATTCTGATTTCTCTTCCTTTTCAACCTGCTTTTCATCGCTACGAGGATGGACTTCAGCCCCATTTTCATTACTTTGATGGCTAGCATGCTCCTTAACATCAGCTTGTAATTTGTCAGGTGATGAAGATCCATTCAATTTAGAGGACTCTTTTGTAAGACTTTCCAAATGTTCAGTAGAATCCTTACCATGGTCTAGAGTTTTTTCACATTTTTCAATTTTCACATCAAAACTCTTGATATCATCTGAAACATTTGAAGGAGCTTTAATAATTGTGGCGGATCCTCCATGAACAGGAGTTTTAGGCTCATCATCTTCATCGTCATAAAGGCAAACAGCCCTCCTCTTTTTCTGTGACTGAGTTACCACAGCTTTAACATTATTAGAACTCGACACATCATTCTTAACAGCAACATCTTTTTCCATCTTAATATCAGATTCAGACATAGCCTCCAATGCTCGGCGACGTCGCTTTGTCGGAGGCAACACAGTTTCATCACCAGATGCATTTTGAGATTTTGATGTGACGTGATTTTCTGCTTTCACTAATGAAGTTGATTTTTTCAAATCTGATTTTATAACTGTCTTACTATCCATGACAATAGGACTAGTAGAAAAAGATTTTTTGGTTTTAGAGAATGTTCCTGTTGATGAATCATCTCTTGAATCGAAATGCTTCGACTTTTTTGCAGGATGCAAAACTTCATTTGTTGCCACACTAAGAGGGCCCTTCTTTGTTCTTCCATGAACTTTGTCCTCGATATGTTCCTTGGAGTCCCCACCAGGGCGGCGCACATCATTTGGAACCTTTAAATGACTTTTTGATTTTGAGAAGACTTTTGCCTTTTTTTCACCACACACATCAGAATCTGCTTTATCTTCAGGAGTTTCCTTTCGTCTGGAACTAGAAGCATTTTTGTTTTTATGTACTTCAACACCACCAACTTCACTCCTCTTTGATCCAGATGTCATCTTTTTCAACTTGTGACCATTTGATAACGGTTTCTGTCCAGAACCAGAAACTCCCTCCAGGTGAGGTGAACTATCTGAAGCAGCTTTCAAAACCATCTCCATCTTTGGTTCTATAGCATCACTCATTTTACCTTTCGTCTCAGAAGATTTTACAGGTGACAATATAGCATCACTCATTTTACCTTTAGTCTCAGAAGATTTTACAGGTGACAGGACATCACTCGTACCACCACCAGCAGAGGGCTGTACATCCTCACAGTCCTTTTCACCTCGTCTCTGTGAACATCGCTCCAACTTAGAGCAAGAATCATCTACTTCCTCATTCACAGCTTCTCCATCAGACCCTATGATACCAGTCCCATCCTTTAAGTCACCCTCAACATCATTATCATCAGCCCCATCAACTGATGGAGCCTCACTTCCAGGTTCCAATCTTTCACTATCATCCGTCAAATTACTTGATTTTTTTTTCTGCAACTCATCAAATTCCTCACAGATTTCTTTCACAGCTTGGGCAAAGTGCTTTGCTTTACCTTGGCACCGAGCAGATAATTTATTCTTTGTTTCGCTAGTAAATGCTTGAATATCGGCAGGTGCAACAAATGCTCTGAAGAGGAAACAAGTAACAGCAGTGATAAAAGTAAGAACGTAACGTATTGTAGAATTGCGAGTATACAACAGACGAGTTAAGAATGAATGGCAATGGCAACAAAGCACAAAAAATGGAAGGAGCTAACATAACTTATTAATTCAACCAACTAAGCACAAAGTAGTACTAAACCTAAAATATGTACACAACAACCACTAGAAAATTATTGAAGAAAATACACAATCATTAGTAAGAGAACTCACGCACTATCCAATGCAACTTTAACATAAAAAGATGAAACAAGAGAATTTACACCATGCTATTTACTATCATAAAATTTATTATTATTTATTTAAACAAAAAACATCAGTGCTTGTATTATTAGAGTACAAGATACTTACTACCCTGTACCCATAATCAAAATAATCAAGCAGAAAACCATATATAAATTCCAAGAAGACAGAAACTAAGAACTCAAGTATAAGAGCATTTACACAAAACATTGCCAAAATGCAAAGAATAAAATAGGCACCAAATATACTGTTTTTTTTTTCAATTTTGTTGGAAATTTTTTGCTTCCGGCAGTCTGGGGAATAGAACGTCAAAACAAATGCCTACCAGCACTTTCCAACACTCCCCCTACCACTAGACCATCCCTTGGGGTTAAATAAGCACAAAATTTACTGTTATCATCTATACCACTACCACAAAAATTGTTTTGCTTGCTCTTAAAGATTAAGTGTACTAGATACATAGATAACACTGTTACTTCAGTGTCTCATTACACACTAACTAATGAGATAATAAATGAAAAACTGGTAAACCACTTACATCTCCTCCGTTCCAAAAAATTGAACAAAGTATTTCTTTGGGTCAGGAGGTTTCTTCCAATCCTCAGGCCTGCTAATCTGAAATCCAAAACCAATATGTCTACCTCAAAACGATATGAGGCAATACGAACTCAACAGAATTGATCCACTCAATATCACAGCCTAATAGGACATGTTTGATCAAACACAAAAACAAACTTTATCCAAAATATAAAAGAATCCAACATTAGTCCAACATAAATGCACCTTAAAATCGTAAAGTATAAACAAAAAATATGTATTTGAAAAGCAACCAACAGTGGAAAGAACCCAAATTGCAACAGTAAGTAAATGAACAAACAAACAAAATTATAAATGTAATCGAAAAGTATCATAGATTCAGACTAGTACACAGCGAGTGCCCAGTAATACTCTACTCCGAAACCTAAGTCCACTAATACATGAGATTTCCAAAACCATAGACCTAATATTTCCCCCATTTAATCCAATTAAAAATATTAAAATAATAAATAAGAGAGAGCGACATAAACTGAAGAAAGCATTTTTTTTTCTTTGTAAAATACAAAATTAGATAAATAAACACTAAACTACTGAACCATTGGAAAAGAATGAGCTATGATGCCGAAAGAAAATCCCATCAAATATAATTAAAAATTCATGGAAGTAAATGGATTAAAGTAAGAAATTTAAAAAGAAAAAAGAAAAATGGTAGAGAAACAATAAATATAAAAAAGGCACACCTTGGCAGGCCAAAAGGGGAACCCCTTGACCTTGGCGAGAACAAGATCACCGAGACTCAACTGGCCCTTAGCCTTGGCCTTGTTCGCTCCGCGTCTACGCCCCGGAGCCATGGCGTCGACGCCTCAACCGAAGAAACAATACCCTAGAATTTCACGAACTTCTATTACCTCAATCGAAATCGAAAGAAGCAACCAGCCACAAAAACCCTAGAGAAATCCACCGAATCACAGAGACTTGTATTTTTCTTATTTATTTTATTATAAAATAATGAATCTTAACCCGAAGCGGAAGGCCGGCGAAGGTGTCCGGCACCGGAGATGCTAGGTCATCAGCGAAGGAGGGAGAAAAGGCAAGGGTCACAGCATTCCCAAATCAGAATTACGGAATCGATACAGTGTGAGAAAGCGGAGAGAGAGAGAGAGAGAGAGAGAGAGAGAGAGAGAGAGAGAGAATGAGGCGGTCGAAGAGAGAGAAAGAGTAGATTTTGTGAGAGAGAAAAGAGCTTAGAGAGAGAGAAGGGTTGGGCTTTGGCAAAGTACGGGAAGAGGACATAATAGGAATTTTAGGATTTTTTTGGCCTATTTATTTAGTTTTGGCAACTTTTTTTTTTTAATGATCTAAAAAAGTTTAAATTTAAAAATATATTTTAGAAATTGAAAATAAAATAAATAAATTGTAAAAATTATTGCATTTTCGAATATATGAGTGAACTTTTCTTAGTATAACTTATTTTTAACTCTACTATTCACTTTAGATATAATGATTTTAATGACACTTTTTGCATTAATTTTAAGCTAAATTTAGTGGGAACTTAATTATTTATCTATGTATTTTTGTTATTAAGTTTCTCTTAATATAATTCAAGCCAATTATTATTTAATCAAAGTGATCATAGCCTCTAATGATTTTAATTGTAACACTACTATATATTGTAAAAGGGTACAACATAAAATTTATTATTATAAGTCCTATCTATATAATAAGATTGCTCATATAATAAACACTATTTCTTTTTCAATATCTAGAGAAATTATATTTTAATATTTTTATAGTGTAGTTATAACAAACATCTTCTCAAAATATTATGAATAATTTAGAATGTTAAAATAATCAATTGCACATGGTTGTTTGAATATTATTTTCGACATAATAAATTGTTTAAAAAAGTTTAAAAATTAATAGAATATCTACTATAACTAAAATTGCCTACAAGCCCACTCTCAACAACTTTTCCACTCTACTCTTTAAAATACCTTATTAAAATTCTATTTTTCAATTTTACCTCACATATTTATATTAACTCATGCGTCGGATTCTTTATATTTCTCCTAATATCATTTAAATAATATATTTATCACATAAATAATAAAATATTATATATTATATTCTATATATATATTCATAAATCAACAAAACACACTATAAAAATAATAAACAATTATAGCTATACGCACTAAAACTATGAATGTTGTATCTACATTTAGCTAATCACTATTCATTAAGCCATGAGTGCTTTACCTTATAATAGAATTTTGGTAACTGAATAAATAAAATCATATATATGTATAGATACATATACATTAGAATCAAATTATTTGATCCATCAATGAGGACATAACATGCCTAATGGTTAAACAAGCTTAACAAAAGAAGTACATTCATTGAGAGAATACTAAGATTGGAGTCTATTCCAAGTGACACATCCATATGAACCTTATTCTTTTTCTCAAATGAAAAAACAAAACCAAAAGACATATTGTACTACTTTTCATACTTGATCAAAGATCATATTTCTAATCTAATTTTGCCCATTCCTTTCAGTTTCTTTCATTGCTCGTCGGTGATATACAATCTAAAGATACAGTTACACAGATGTAAAAGATGGTTCATAAACCATATTACAACCTTCAATTTGCTGTGAAAATTGGCCTGAAGAGAGTTGAAATGGGTGCTATATAGGGCAACATGAGTTCCATGAAAATGAACTCACTCAAAGATCAAATAATAATAGTGAAGAACAATTGAATCTATAGCTAAAAACTTGTGAAGTAAGATAGAATAAATAAAAATCACTTAGGAATATAGAGTGAAAATCCAGCAGTGTCAATTATAAAACTTCAAATAAGTGATGTGCCACACTGAGATCTTACCCTCTAATCCTTACTGGGGACTTTATCTTCTTTATCTTTATCTTTATCTTGACCTTCATTGTTAGCTTGACCTTCATTGCTAACAGCATCAGATACAAGAGCAATTGGTCTTTGATCAATAACTTCATCGATTATGCCAAACTCCTTTGCCTCTTGTGGGGTCATAAAGTAATCTCTGTCCATGTTCTTTTGAATTACATCAATTGGCTGGCCCGTGTGTTTTGAATATAACTCGTTGAGGGAATCCCAGACTCGAACAATCTGCTTGGTATGAATTGTCATATCTTTTGCCTGCCCACTATACCCACCAGAAGGTTGATGAACCATGATTGTCGCATTTGGGAGGGACCGTCTCTGACCCTTGGCACCGGCAGCTAAAAGAAGAGAACCCATCGATGCAGCTTGACCTAAACAAATGGTGTTGATTGGTGACCGTATGTACTGCATCGTATCATATATTGCAAGACCTGTAACAGCAAATGAACCACAGAAATGTGATAATGACACGTCGATGCTATCTTCAACCAAATTTTGTGATTTTCTTTTGTTATTCAGACAATAGTTCAGCTTTTCTTCAAGCTTGAGGTGACAAGGTAGTTTTAAAATGTGGATATCGAACACTGTAAGGTGCTTATTAAATGAAATCATTAGATCTTCTCCTCACATTGATGACCCCTGTCAGTGTAAAATCTCCACTAGCCATAATTTGAAGATGATAATGTTCAATATAAAACTACAACTACAACTACAACTTTCTAACCTACTAGTTAACTATCAGAGTATGTACCACCTAGGAGAGTGAAAAAACTTTTTTTAACAGAAACAAGGACTTGATAATATTGGTACGAAACGGGAAGTACGAAAGTTATAAAAGAAAAGATGATAAGAAAATTAAAACCAAGTACACTAATCCCTAACCGATTAGATAAAGATTAAATCTTTGTTCTTTAGTATCAAACACCAATCCAGCCACCCAATACTTGACACTATAGCATAAAGGCTCTAAAGTCTCTTCTAAACCTTCAAAAACTTTATCATTCCTTTCCAACCACAAAGACCACTAGATTTCCATGATTACCACATTCCACATTCTACACATTTACGCACAAGTTCGAAGAAGTATTTAAAAAAGGTTTACTTTTAACAGAACATCATGGGGTAGTATTTAGTTTTCCCAAAACCAAAAGCCAGCTGAAAATGTTAACCTTTGGTGGAATTAAATAGTGCCAAGACATTATTTCTTAAAGCCCAAAAATTTCAACACCAAAATGGAGCAAGACAAATAACAAACTCAAAAGATCTAATGCTCTTCTAATTTATTGAATCCCTTAAACATCCCAAGACCTAAAGTAACAGGTGTAAGCAACAATGCTGAGTTTCTCAAATCCGTTTTGTGGAATAGGAGGTAACTATGTAAAGGCTAGGCTTTAAGTTGGTTAACTCAACCCCCAAAAAAACGAAATTTCAGTACAAATGGATAGAAAAAAATCAAAGGGTGAACTGAAGAGACCTGTACAGCAAAGGAACAAAGCACAAGAACTCCCTAATGTTGGTAAAAATACTTCAAGGGGCCAAAAGTTAAGCAATTAAGCACTCTAATACTTCTAACAAAAGCGAAATGATATTCATTAGTCACATCAAAGCTGGTTCTAAAATTGAAGAATTGAAAAGAGCAAAACCCATAATAAACCAGAGTCCATACTATTCAAACTCATAATCAACAAGATGAATCAAAAAGTTATACGCTGCTTAAAAATTATATAATCAAACGTTATCATAGAGTTATTTGCACATTCATCACACAAATTTCATAACCCTCTCACCATTCTCCACATACAATTCTTTCCTGATACGAAATGGTTATATACCCAATAAACAAAATCAGCCAAAGATTAACCCCCAAATCTACAATTGCCCTAACTATAATTATAGATCATACAATGAAAAAAAGATGAGGAGAAGAAGAAAACCTGCAGAAACATGGCCACCGGGAGAGTTGAGATACATATTGATTGGCTTGGAGGGGTTCTCGGATTCGAGAAAGAGGAGCTGGGCAACGACGACATGGGAAGTGTCATCAGTGATAGGGCCATTGATGCAGATAATGCGCTCCTTTAGAAGGCGAGAGAAGATGTCGTAGGCTCGTTCGCCTCGGGAGGAGTGCTCAATAACCATTGGAATCAAACTGTAACCGCGGCGACTCCCACATGGCGGAGACCACAAGGAGCGAGCACCACTCACCAATTTAGCGCTCGAAATCAAGCTCCTCATTACGAAGAAGAAGATGAAGAAGAAGACTCGAAGAGAAGAGAGAAAGAAAAATTGAATCTTTAACCAAAACTAGCCCCTATAACTATATAGGGTTTATCATTCAAAAATTATATTTTTTTTTTTTGTTAGGAGAGTAATTTATTCTATAAATATGTAAATAAATTGTCAATTTATATTTTTTTTGTAATAATTTTTTTTAGGTTAATTAGGATTTTTATTCTCAAACTTTCACATGTATTAAATTATGTTCCTGGTCGTTAAAAATATTATTAAGATTGTTAAATTTAGGTGATGTTTGGTTGGAAGTAATGAAATGAAATGGAAAGAAAATAATTTTCATTTCATTCTTTTATTTGGTTGTATTTTAAAGTATTGGAATGCTCTTTTTACCATTGGGAAATTTGAAATTCTATGCTTAAAATGCCATTTTATTTTTTTCCTAAATGTATAGTTATTAAAATTGTTCCTATATGCCAACTTTTTTCATTTTCCTAAACTACCCCCCTCATTTGAATCAGCCTCTCTCTTCCTCTCTCTTCATCTCTCTCAGCCGAACCCCCTCCCCCACGATACCCATCTATCACAGCCAAAAATTGTTCAACCCATCCCTCTCACAACCACCCATCTCCGTCGACGCTCAACCCGACCTACCCACCGCCGTCGAAGCTCAACCCCGACCAACCACGGCGACCAATCTCAGGCGAACCCGAAGCAAAAATGTCGAAGGTGTGTTTGGTTTTCTTCTTTTGTTTTTTTTTTTTAAGTGTTAAAAGATTGATTTAGATGTGTTTTTTGTTTGTGAAACTTTGTTGCAAAAATGTCCGACCAATATCTGCTGTGGGTTTTTTTTTTTTTCTTCGCATTTCAGAGAGAGGAAGAGAGGCCGATGGTCGGACCTTGGGGTCCGATGGGGTCCGACCATCGGACCCCAAGGTCCGACCATCGGCTGTGGGTTTTTTTTTTTTTTTTCTTGATTTCAGAGAGAGCTCGATGGTCGGACCTCGGGGTTCGATGGGTCCGACCATCGGACCCCAAGGTCCGACCATGGGCCGTGGGGTTTTTTTTTTTTTTTTTCTTCAGATTTCAGAGAGAGGCCCGATGGTCGGACCTTGGGGTCCGATGGGTCCGATTGGTCGGACCCCGTCGGACCCAAAGGTCCGACCATCTACTGTGTGGGTTTTTTTTTTTTTTTTTTTTTTTTTTTTTTTCTTCGCATTTCGAGAGAGGAAGATAGAGGCCGATGGTCGGACCTTGGGGTCCGATGGGTCCGATTGGTCGGACCCCATCGGACCCCAAGGTCCGACCATCGGCTGTGGGTTTTTTTTTTTTTTCTTCGGATTTCGAGAGTCGGGGTTGAGCGTTCGGCCGGGGTTCAGTTCGACGAAGGAATGCTCGGGCTCGGGCTCGGGGTTGAGGGTTGGTTCGTTGAGTGATAGTTCGGTTTGTGTTTTGAGAGAGGGGTTCGAGAGAGATGAAGAGAGAGGAAGAGAGAGGATGATTGTTTGAAATGTGAGGGGTAGTTTAGGAAAATTAGAAAAGTTGGTATATAGGAACAATTTTAATAACTATACATTTAGGGAAAAAATAAAATGGCATTTTAAGCATAGAATTTCAAATTTCCCTCTCCATTTTGGTGGAATGACTATTTCATTTTAAAAAGGAAGGAAAGACCATCCAATGTAATAAGAGAATTTTTTTTAAATTTTATTCCATTCCATTCCTATTCCTATTCTCATTCACATTCATATTTCTATATTTTCATTCCTCCCAACCAAACGCCACCTTAAGAATTTTGTATAATTTTAGTAAAAAACGTCTAACACGGATGAAATTTCAGAAGGTATGATTTAGTACATGTCAAAGTTCGAGGGGCATAATTTGGTAGATATCAAAGTCTAAAAAGCATGGTTTAGTACATAAACAATCACTGAAATAGTAAAATTGAATGAGATTAGACAAAAGTCCTTAAATCTGACAATTTCAATAGTTCAGGGGAAATTTTTAACGGGTAGAAAAATTCAGAGAGCATGATTTAGTACATGTTAAAGTTAAGCGGCAAAAATCTTAATTAGCCTTCTTTTTATCAAGATAAACATAACTACAATTCTTTAGTCCTTGAAAATAGAAAAAAAGAGTAAAGAAGAAGATAATTCTATAAAAACAATACAATAATACATAGGTCTCATTTTTTCAGTTTCAATAGATATACCATTTTTGAAGCCAAAAATAAACATACCATTTTAAACGTTTTTTTTCTTTCCATAAAATACATATATTAGAGTCTCACCAGCTATTTTACTTAATTTGTAAAAAGAAAATATTTTACTTATTTTGCAAAAAATATCATACTTCAATATCAAAAAATATCATGTTTTTGCAAAAGCATCCTTATTCTATCCTGACCGTATTTTTCACCTGGAGGATGTTCCGGTAGATTTGCTACCTACGTTGGTAACTGAATTTGATGGTTAATAAGATTAACTTTTCCATTCAAAAAAAAAAAAATTAAGTAATTAAATTCCATTAAAAAAAACTTAAATCTAAATAATATATATCATAATTAATTTTAATTATTTTTATCTTTATAAGTTATTATTCACATATCAGTTTTTTATTAAAATATTTAAAATAATTTTTAAATAAAAATAAAAAATTTATTAGCTTAGACCAATCAAAATCTGCCACGTGGCCATTTACACACATAACAACTAGATACCTACAAAATTTCTAAAAATATAACTTGGGAATTATTATCGCAAAAAAATTAAACTTAACTATTTATCTGCAATCGATAGTTAAACTTAGGTATTTTCACTGCAAAGTACTCAATAAAAATAAAAATTTAATGACATGTACCAATTGAAGATTGTCATGTGACCATGTCATGTGACCATTGACTTAACACTTAACAACCAGATACTTGTGTAAGTTCCAAAAATAAAGCTTAGCTATTATTAACGTTAAAAATTAAATTTAAATACTTATCTACAACTAGAAAAAAAAAATTAAACTTAAGTATTTAAGGCACAAATTAGTCTAAATTAAATTAAAAAGCATTTGCAACCTCTTTTGTTTCCAAAAATATAATTCAACCCAAATTAGAAGTCATCCTTCTTCTCAACTGCCATGATATTAGGAGTGATAAAATATGTCATCGTGTCGTGTTTATTATATCATATTTTATGTGATTTGTTTTTATATTTCGTGTCAGCGTATCTACCCGTTTTGACTCGTATTTTATTTTCTCAACCCTAACTCGACCCGTAAAAAATCATGTTGTGTTGACCCACTTTAACTCGTTTTACTATTACTAAAGTTGGAATTGTAGAAAAAATAATAGAGTTAGGTTTCATTAAAAAACTCATATATATATTTGCATATATAATAAAAATTAAAATGTTTTAAATATTTTCAATTTTTTTTAAAGAAAATTAAACTTAAATTTTTTTAATTTAAAGATTGAATTACTAAATATATATTTTTACATAATTTTATTATTATTATTAATTTTTTATTTTATTTATTTAAAAAAATCATATTAAATTGTCAAATTTATATTAAGCATGTCGTGTCGTGTTTGACTTGTTTTTATTTCGTATCAAGTTGTGTCGATTTGTTTTCAACTCACATCTAATTTTTCTGACCTTAACCCATAAATTTCGTGTCGTGTTCATGTACCGTGTCAAAACCCAGTTCACTACGCCTAAATTACTATGGGAACTTCATCTTGGCCATCCGGTTATCCTTTTGCTATATAAATAGAGCCCTTGGGTTCTTTCTTGCTATTAGGGATGCACATTTCTCTCATAAAGATGGGGTACCGCAAGGACTCGCCCCTATTCGGGTGGGAATTCCTCGCCTAAATAGGGAACGGGGCAGGGACAGAGATTATTTTTTGTTCATGAATATTAAATGGGATGACGACGGGGATCATACTCTCCCCTTTGACGGGGACCCATTTAGTATTTTATAATTTTTAATTGATATTTTATTTTTTTTAGTATATTAGTATCTTTTTATGAATTTTAAGTTAAGTTGTAGATAATAATTAATTTATTGAATAATAATTAATGTGTAATATTTTAACTTTTATGTAATTTAATATTTTTATACATTTTAATTTTTAATATAAACTTTAATTTTTTAGTAGGGAATTCCACATCCCATTTTTGCCCTATTAGAAGATTTCTCGCTCCATCTTCGATGAAAAATAAATAAGAATAGGGATTAAAATCCGTAATGGAGATAGAGACGAGGAGAACACTCCTCACTAATTCTTCGCCCCGTGTTCGTTCATACTTGCTATATATATTTTGAATCAAGTGTTTATGCATTATAATACATAACTTGGGACTCAAATCTAGGACCTCCAACACACGCACCCTCTTATGACCACTTGAGTTAGCCTAAATACAATGAATAGGATTATCGGTTTGGTTTGGTTTTGATTTATATTTGTTATTGGAAATATGATAACTACTATTTTAGATCTTATGTTTTGCAAAAGTTACTAATTAGACACTCTGTTTTGTTAAATGATAAAATAGACCTTGTATTTTTTAAAATGGTACAAATGTTGACAATTTTTATTTTAATATAACCAACTTGAAAATATGAACAAATAAAGAAAATGTAAATAATTTTGTTATAATATTTTTAGATCATATTATTATTAAATTTTATTTTGATAAAAAATCAGTTAATGATCTTAATTTTACTATTTTAGAAAATATAAGGTTCATTTTGTCATTTAACAAAATAGAAGATCCAATCAATAATTTTTACAACACACAAGATCCAAAATAGTATTTACTCTTAGAAATATGCAGATTAGGCCTACAACCATTGAGTACTTCTTCTATCTTTTGTCTTTACAGTCCTTCTCCGTTCTCAACCGCCAAGGTAAATCTTTAATCTTATTTTGTTTTTTTTTTTTTTAATTTAAGCGTTTATATATTATAACCATATTTTTCTTGGGATTTGAACCCAAAACCTAACACACACCCACCTATGGCCACTTGAGCTAGCATCAAGTGATTACTTTAATCTTATTTTGTTAACCCTTATATAAGCTCTTTTTCTTTTCTTCGGGTACACCTGTAAACTGTTCGATCAAATGTCTGATTGAAGCTTTCAATTGTTTTCAACACTGTTATAAGACGAAATATATATTATAACTCTACTATTTTGAAGATTAAGAAACCAAGTTGGTTCGGTGCTATATGTGGTACACAAAAATCTCAACTTTTTTTTTTGGGAATGTTTTATGTTTTGAGTTAAAAATGGAATTTGTTTTTTTTCTTCTTACATTTAACATTTTGAGAAACACAGAAAAATCCAACATTTAAGACAAATTGGGGGGTCCTATTCTATGCATTGAATGAAAATATATAATCGACGTTACTTCTATACTATCCACTGAATTTTTCTATTTATTTATTTATTTTGGGTTTATTATTTTATTTTTCATATTTGGGGGTTTTAAAGTTGGAGTCTTTTTCCCTTTTTTCCTTTGTTAATTTGCAGAAAACAATGGCAGCTGCTTCTTCCACCACTTGCAATAACCTAAACCTTCCCAAACTCTCGTCTTTGTCTTCTTCTTCTTCTTCTTCATCGAACTCTGTTTCCCATTTGCCATTCAAGTTCCGTAAAACTACTTCTCGTACCTCTATCTCTTGCACCCTCATTCGCGACCCAGTAATGCAGGACCCGCCTCCGACCTTAGATCTGCCCCGACCCGACTCTTTTGGCCGTTTCGGTAGGTATGGTGGCAAGTATGTCCCTGAAACTCTCATGTATGCGCTCACCGAGCTCGAAACCGCTTTTCATGCTCTCGCTGGTGATGAAGACTTTGAGGTTTTTTTTTTCTTTTTTTAATTCAGAATCCCTTCTTTGCTTTTGTTTTTTATACTATCTATGAGGAATGGAGATTAAGTTGGTGAAATAAATGGGTTTTTCTGTAATTTTTAAGGTTGTGATTGACATGTTTTTTGAGAAAGAAGAAGAAGAATGAAGATGATGTAATTTGCTTTAACTTGCTAGAAAATGCTATACTTTTGGCTTGAAGATGAATTGTATCGGTTTGAGCATTTAGATTAATCATATTTGTTTCAATCCTTGGAAATGTAGTTTCACATTTTCCATTCATTTCAATTTTCAATAGTATCGGTTTGCTTTAACTTGTTAGGAAATGTTAATACTATTGGGTTTAAGATGAGGCTTGCAATGAAACCTTGAACTTTATAATACCCTTCGTTAAAATTGTATCGGTTTAATCATTTAGAATAGATTAATCATATTGTTGTTTCACTTTTTCCCTATTCCATTTCATATGTTTCAATCCTTGTTTTGACTTTGTCTTTGAATCTGATCAAATTTCTGGATTAATGTCTTTTCTTTTATGTTGTAGAAAGAGCTGAATGGGATTTTGAAGGACTATGTTGGTAGGGAGAGTCCTCTCTACTTTGCAGAGCGGTTGACTGAGCATTACAAACGTGCTGATGGGAAAGGACCTCAAATTTACCTGAAGAGGGAAGATCTCAATCACACTGGAGCTCATAAAATCAACAATGCCGTTGCCCAAGCTTTGCTTGCGAAGCGTCTGGGAAAGAAACGTATCATTGCTGAGACAGGTGCAGGTCAGCATGGAGTCGCCACTGCTACTGTATGTGCTCGGTTTGGCTTGGAGTGCATCATCTATATGGGTGCACAAGACATGGAAAGACAATCACTTAATGTTTTCAGAATGAGGCTTCTTGGGGCCGAGGTAATGGGATATTAATCTTCATAAGCAATTTTCTCATTTTCAGATTTTCAGTCTTTGTTTTTGGTGAAGATGAACTTAAATTTAAGGGGCAACTCACTTTTTAATGAATCGATGATTTGTTTGATTCTTTATTTATCTATGATTATTGAGCATAATTTGAAAACTAAACTTCACTTTACATAGGTGAGGGCCGTTCATTCTGGGACAGCGACATTAAAGGATGCTACATCGGAAGCTATAAGGGATTGGGTGACTAATGTGGAGACAACCCACTACATTTTGGGTTCTGTTGCCGGGCCTCATCCATATCCGATGATGGTCAGGGAGTTCCATAAAGTGATTGGTATTGAAACAAGAAAACAAGCACTAGAGAAATGGGGTGGAAAACCAGATGTGCTGGTGGCATGTGTTGGTGGAGGTTCAAATGCAATGGGACTATTCCATGAGTTTGTTGAAGACAAGGAAGTTCGGTTGATAGGTGTTGAGGCTGCTGGTTTTGGATTGGACAGTGGTAAGCATGCTGCAACATTGACCAAAGGTGAAATTGGTGTGTTGCATGGTGCTATGAGCTACCTACTTCAAGATGATGATGGACAGATAATTGAGCCTCATTCTATCAGTGCAGGGTATTATTATTGATTTACCTGGTTTTTTCGGTGACTTAAGACATTTCTGATTTAACTAAATTCTTCTGTTTGTTGCATTCAGCTTGGATTATCCTGGTGTTGGACCTGAGCACAGTTTTCTTAAGGATGCTAGCCGCGCTGAATACCACAGTGTTACTGATGCTGAAGCATTGGAAGGTATGGACATACGAAACATTATCATCGATGCTCATTGTGTCCCTAGTTTGCTTTTCAATTACACATTTGGAATCCTTGTTCCGATACTATAATGATGCCTTTTTGATTGTGCAGCTTTCAAAAGGTTATCTCGACTAGAGGGCATTATCCCAGCTTTGGAGACTTCTCATGCACTTGCTTACTTGGAAAAGTTGTGCCCAACTCTCCCTGATGGAACCAAAGTTGTACTGAATTGCAGTGGCCGAGGCGATAAGGATGTTCACACAGCCATCAAGCATTTGCAGGTTTAAAATTCCATTGATCAGATGAACCAAAGGCAGTTGAAAGCTATTTAGACTGTTTTTTCTTTCTGGTGGGATTATGGTTTAGTAATAATGGGGAAATGGCTTTTGTAAACAGACAGAGCAGATCATACTCTCTGTTGTTTCTTTATAATAAATGTTTTTTAATAGAAATATTCTAAACTTTAATTCAGGTTCAATATATATATATTCAAAGTGTTCTTTTCTATTTCTTTTGCTAAATCTTTTTATAAATTTAGGTAACCAATTCCTTACATCTTTTAATTTTACTAAAGCATCCAATTAACAAAATGTCGATACTTTATTGTATCTGAATTTTATTCTCCAACAACTTACACAAGATAATTTATCTATTATTGTTGGAACTTCTGGCATTTATTTTGCTTAAAAATGAAAAAAAAAAGTAATTAAAAATAAGTGCACCAGCCGGGAATCGAACCCGGGTCTGTACCGTGGCAGGGTACTATTCTACCACTAGACCACTGGTGCTGTTTGGTTGTGTGGACAAGAATAAATTATAAAGACAAACTTTTATTGTCATCAAAGTTGAAGTTTCAAAGCTTATGTGAAGTTTCACAATGTTAAATTGTACCTTAATAAATAGGAGTTTTATTTGCAACTTAAGAAAAAAATTATAAATACACCTTATTTTTACATTTTTATTACATCCGAAGAAGAAATACATGTATATAGGGGTGGTATAAAAAATAGGGATATTGAAAGCAAAACTACTTAAATTTTATGATTGGTGACATTTTTTATTTAATTGATTTATTTTCCACACAAGCATTTTTAAAAAAAAAGTGAAGACTATGAAGTTAGAAAGAACTCCATTGAACATGACTTCATCATTATAACAATTGTAAAAAAAATTATTTTTATTTCGTTCAAAAGTAGAAACAATCTCTGTATCAACAAAGGAAACTACCTCTCAATAAAAAAGTATACACAACATCACGGTAACTCTCACCACTAAAATTATAGAAATTGAAAGAAAAGAAAATTGTTTTTTTTTTTGTTTGGTTCTTGAGAAAATGAAAGTGAAAATCAGAGATAAAAAAAATAAGATAAAGAAATTTAAAAAAGAGAATAAGTTTGTTTTTTTTTTTTTGTGCTTTTGAAATTTTTGAAAGATAGAAATTATTAATTTTATTTGTACCTTAATTATAGATAGGATTAAACTTAGTTTTGTTGGATTGATATTATCTTTCTTTTTTTTTTTTCTTTAAGAAAGGCATTATCATTCAAAATGGTACAACTTTTTTTTTTCCAGTGAAATTGAAAGTTTTTAATACAATACAATTTTTATTTACTTTATACAATTCAATTCAACTGTGTTTGGTTTATATGTTGATGGAATTTTATCACGTGAAATAATTTTTTTTTAAGATTTGATCAAATAAATTAAATAAAAAATAAAGTCCAAAAGTTTTCAATCAAATACACACAAGTATATATTAACTATTGTATGCTCTCAAAAGTCATCTATATCAAAGAATAAGAAAATGTCTTTATAAAAATTTCTTGTTATATACTCTTGAATTTTGTTATTGAAAATAATTATAGTACAGGAATGTGCTTCAATTGACGCTTTACATTGTTAATAACTTAATACTATTAGAAGTTTATGTCCTATGATGCTATAGAGAAATGCTATATTGGGTGGAGAAGAGAAATGATAAAGAATGTGTTGAGTGAGCATAATTATTCATTGATTCTTCTCACACACTTTAGTGATTAATGAATTTACTTTAATCTTTACTGATTGTTGTTTTCTTCCATATTTACTGATTGAGATAGGTAGAGACAAGTAGGGAAAGGGAACTTGTCTGTTTTAAGTTTGTGTTACTATGTCATTTTTGTTTTTATGGATATTTTGAAATAGAGTTATATATATGTTGTCATGTTAAACATCCATTTTGTTTGTTAAAACTTTTGTCAATCTTAAGCATTTTGCTTTTTAAACTTTATCTTTCATTTAAATGTTTGAGCTTTCTCTTCCCCTATTGTTTTCAAATTTTAATCGTTGAATTCATTAAATCACTTAGATTAAATAATTTCTCGAACTAAAGTAAAAAGTTATTAGTTAAAATAAAATGATGGAAAGGCATTGAATCTCTTCTAATCCCATGAAAAAACTTCAAACCAGGTAATCAACTAAAAGAAATCATGATACCCTTCATTCATTCTCATATCTCCTGGACCAAAAAATTATAATAATTATTAATTATTATTGTGTCTGTGAAGAACTTAAACAACATATTTGATTATTTCAGCTATCCCCCACTTGGTTCATCCAAAATTACACCAAATGCTATTATTATCCAAATGGTTTTTCATAACTTTAATATCTCAATCTTAGAAAATAAGAGGCCGTATGCACTTAAAAAACACCTCTCTTCTTTGTTTGAGCTCATAAAGTTGAGATGGGGTAAGTATTAAGTCTCTTCCAGTTTTTTGTTCACTTGATCGAAAGTAGATAGCATAGTTGAGCGTGCATTGGCAATCTCTACAAGCTTCTCCAGTGCTACATAAGAATAACAAGCAAAAACAATCAATCAATTGAATGAAGAAATAGAGATTTCGAAAACAACCCTGTGAAACTACTCATTGAATTAACCTGTTTCAAATGAAAGTTGGGCAGTTCGAAGCTTTGGAGAAACCAAAGTGCCAAACACAGACAGTGATTTCGATCGCTCCTTCTGAATCTAAGGAACAATAGGAAAACAACCATTGCAGCATCAGTGCACAGTATGACATTGACACCCGTATATGTAGCCTAATTCAAATACTATAAAGTATTACCATAGTCTAAGCAAATATATGCTCTATATAAGGACAGCATGATTCATACTAAAGTAAAAGACTGTATTACTTACTTGATCATCAACTATAAGTGGAGCTCCATTTTGTGGTGAGGCTTTCTCTGTTGATTCTTCACTCAAAACAAAACATAAACAAAACAACAAAAAATTAGAGGACACAAGGTACTATGGGTTCTGGCACTCTATGTATGAGCCACATATGAAATTTGGAGTTCACCCATTTTTCACAATGAAAATGGGAAATGATCAATAGGGAGAATTTACAGTAATTTTAGCAAATTCCTTCTCAGGATCAATATAACTTTATACTGATATAATGTGAAAGTGATATTGTGATTTTTCCCTTTTCATTTGAATGATGAAATGCACAAAAATGAGTAGAGGAAAAAGACAATTATACCAGAAAAAGGAGAAGAGCTCCGATGTCGTAGCTGCAAGCTGTCATCCCCAAGTTTTGCCTCTCCAAATCCTTGTTTTACATTATCAGAGGAACCCCATTTGCACAATGCAAACCGAGCTTTCCGAACACCCGAATCAACTGTAAAATATATTATTAGACAACTCTATACATCAAAGATGCAGATAGATAAAGATATAAGAGAGCTGTAACACAAGTTTTACCATCTTCTGAAACTTGCACTGAAGTAGCAGCAGAATGAGAATTTAAGTCCAACATTGCGCTGCTCACACGCGACGCACCCATGGAATATCGTGCACTGGCTAGTTCAAACCATCCCTGTCATAAATACTGTCATCTTCATATTCTTGAAAGTGAATTCAATCTTACCAAAAAAACAAAAAATGAACAATCAATTAGCTCAGAGTATCAAGTTAGGGAATAATCACCTGGCGTAGCATCATAGACAATGAATCCATTTGGGTTAAATAGTCGTCAGTTGAATCTAGAAACTGTAACAGATGTTGGTCTGTAATTCTATTTGATTCCAAAGTTTGGGTGTTTTCTTCTCCAATATCTGACCTCTGTATCTGATTCTGACTGTTTCCTTCTTCCATTTCTAACTTCACAAATATCAAAACCAAACCAGTCAAGATTCTTCTTCTTCTTCATTTTTCCTTTTTTTGGAACATAGTCTTCTTTTGAATGTACTACATAACATCATATCCCCAAATTGAAATTACGTTTCTAACAACTGAAACAATTGAATCACACAAAATTCATCCAGATTCAAGTTTAAGAACACTAAATTCACAACATGAACTTCATACAAAATCTAATTACACAAAATATTTTAAATTACTATATTTAATATCACTCCTATTGTTAAACTCGTAATCAACTTAGGATAGGAAACAATTACTAATTGAATTCACTCGATCCAAAGCTAAGCCAAAAGGGAATTCAAACCAAAAAAATATGAACATTTAGCAAACAATATTTCTACAATATACGATTAGATACGAGCACCATAAGAACTGAAAACAAAATTTTACACAGATATAAGAACAAATAATACCATGTCTGCTACAAAATGTCGCCGCCGTCTCCGCCGTAGCCGAGTTGAGATGTGCTCACCGAGATTTCGCTGAGCTCGGCTTCTTCTTCAATTTTATAGTTTTTGGGCTTTAGATGGGGGCTGTTATTGGGCTGCATTGGAAAGCTTATGGGCTTAATGATAAAGCCCATATAGGGTTTTTGATATGTACCATATTTTTTGATATAGGAATAATTACATAAATTACTATTTTTTTTTTTGTAAAATTTTTATATTTTTACTATAATTTTTTTTTACAGTTTCACGGATTTTTATAAAAGCAACAAGAAAACTACGTAAAAATATCAGAAAAATAATATTCAAATAAAATCAAAACAATAACAAAAAATAGCATACAGATTATAAAAAGACCGTATTTTCTATAAATATCGTAAAATATTTAAAATTTCATACAATCATATTTTTTATAATTTGTATGTATTTGTGAAATAATTAATCCCGACGTCCACTTTTTTTTATTCAAACAATTTAAAACTTATTTAAATTTATTTTCATTTCTCAAACAAAAGGCCTATTTATAAAATTTTGGTCCTTGACCCCATAAAAACTAGAGACAGCTCTACTGTAGTGTACACCCACTGATCAAAAACAGTTTAAGCAGTTTGTATATTATCATATTGGGTCCAATTTGGAGTTGGTGGGCAACAGTAATTGATCACTCGTGGGTTAACTACATGGGTCAATACTCAGTATAGACTCAAAGGTTCACCACTCAAGCCTTTGGGTTCGTTGTTCGAGGAAATTACACTCTATATTTTTTTTTTATATTGTCTTCTTTTATTTTTATTTCTTTTTTAAAATTTATTATTTTTACCTCTTTTTTAAACATTATACCAATTTTACTCATATCACTTCAAGAATTTTGAGCAAAATACATATAAAAAGAGGTATGTTTTAATTAAATATAAAATTAGAGGTAAATTTAATTAATTGATTAATAAAAGTAGTATTTTCCAACTTACCCCTTTAGGTTCACCACCCATTAGCATGCATGCATTGCCTGCATAATCATTACTCATTACTTAAAGATTATTTTGCATGGATTAAATATAAAAATATGGGTTACTCCATTAACAAGGATTATAAGAAAGTAACCATGATTGATTAAGAAAGTGATGTGAATTATATATATATATCCCGTAATTAAATGGAATCGATTATAGTTAGTCATTAATTTGAGGTCTATTGAGAACTTGGGCTCTTGATTCTCTATGTCTATCGAATGATTAAATTGTCTGTACATACAATTAGGGTTTATCTTGTACGTTATAAAATTTATGGAAATATTTATTGGGTTTGTGCCTAGGTTCAATATCAAATTTTGCTCTTACAATAATAACAAAAACATATATATCAACTAATTTATATAAGACATTTTCTTTACGAAGAAAAAGAAAAAAAATGTTCAAACACATCCTAAAATTCTATCTTTATAGACTATAATAATAATACAAGAGAGTAATGACAAAAAAAGATTTGTATTAGTTAGTAAACCCTAGTTAATAATTTTAATAAAATGAAATAAATCTATATGTGTTTTGACTTAATTGGCTATTCACACAATATTTGTTATACCAACTAAATTAAATATCAAAATTATAGTTTAAATGATTAATAAAAGAAACGTTGAAAATAAATTTAGTGAAAATATGTGATTTTTTTTTTGTTAAAACACAAATTAAAATTGGTCAGATGTATTGGAAAAATGAATAAAACATGAGTACTACGTATAATTTAAATTATCTCATTCATCATAATTTTTTATCTAAATATTAACATTATGCTTAGTATCTCTATCTTAATTATATTAAAAAAATATTTCAAAATCTATTTTCTAAAACAAATAATGTCACACTTTAAATAAAATCTAATTAATAACATGATAAAGATCATGACACAAGATCGATTTACATTGCCGGCGATTCTATAAACTTTTTCCACTTTCATTTTTTTTTAACAAAAATTGTTTTTTTTTAAAAAATAAAAAGTTGTTCATTTGTTAATATTTAATTAAACTCTCACAATATGGAAGATCTTTCTATATCTAATGAAAGTTTATGTTTTATTCAAATAAATAAATAAATAAATAAACTCTCACAATTTATACATTATTAATTAGATACATCTTTATACAAACAAATGTTAATTCCACATATTTTTCTATGAAAATTTGGATATCTTATTATACAATTGAGTAATAGCCTAATATTTATATTTATACATATGGTTGTGACGCAAGTAATGATGAAAATGAATATACTAGGACGATCTAATATATATTATTTATATATATATATTTTATGTCTATATATAAAGATCCTCACATCATCAAATAATATCATCATCAATATATATAGAAAGGCAAAGGTGAGTATAGTCATAAACCTTATCTATGTTAACACACACACATATATATAAATATACATAATAGACCTAATAATATTACTTCATGTTTCTCTCCTTCGTCATGTTTTTTATTGTCTCTTGTATTTGAACTCAAAGCTTATCTGTTCTCATCTCGATCTAATTAGGGCAGACAACCAACCTCTTAATTAACCTAACTTATATCATTAATATATAAGCCAAAAATCTAGCAATACATAATTACATATTAATGATCATCATCAAAAACTTGTGTCACCTTTGGCATATCCAAAAGTTTTGGAGGGTGATATATATATATATAAATTTAACCAATGAATGTTACACAAGAGCGCCATACCTAAAATAATACATCACTACCATTGTTATCTACCAAACCCAATTGACTCTATATGTATTATCTTTTCAATCCCTATATATATATATATTTCTCGTTATATATGTATTTTTTGTATAACTACAAAAAATATATATATATATCAAAAAGGTATACTTTTTACTCGTAAGGCTATAGCTACTAGATTTTTTTTTTCTTTCGAAAGAAAATAATTCAATATTATCACGTTCGTTTGACCAAAAAAATGACAGCTACGTATACAAACTTTTTGTCATGATTTTCTTCGGACTATATAGTATAGTGGTTTAGTGATAAAATATATAATATATATCTATGAAAACAACAAGGACAAGGACAATTAATAGGACCAATTATATATAGTTCATTTCCTTCTCTATATTTTTGCTTATTGTATATAATATTATTAGTATATATATAGTTCAATTTTAAATAATTATATAATTACAAATAATTAAAGAAATTTCATCTCAAAAAAAAAAAAATTAAAGAAATTTAGAATAATTTAATACTAAAATTATGATTTAAACATTTATTACGCTTGTTTATTTTATTTTATATGTGCACTCACTACTACAATCTTGGCCTTTAGAGGCTGTTTTTTCACTCCCACTTATAAAAAGGGAAGCTAAAGGGTGTGAAAATACCCGTTTTTTTCGAAATTGACATTTAGAGGCGGTTTTTTGATAAAAACCGTAGGTATAAAATTGAATTATACCATTTAGAGGCGGTTGGGAAATAATTTTTTTTTTTTTTTTATGTTTAGCCCTATGACGTCGGTTCCTCTATAGGAACCGACGGCATAGGGTACACGTGTTTGCTGACACGTGTACCCTATGCCGTCGGTTCCTATAAAGGAACCGACGGCATAGGGTTATAAAACTAACCCCTGCTTCAGCTTCTTCCTCACTCGACCAAACCCAGCCAAAGCACCAAAGAACCAGCACCCAGCAGAGAAGAAAAACCCTCGCCGACCACCGCCTCCACCACCCATTTCTCCCCCATTTCTCAACCATTTGAGCCCATTTTTGTTGCAAAATCTTCTATTTTCGATACTTAATCCTATACACCCAAAAAGTTTTAATTTTTTTCCCTATTTCTCTGTCATCCGAACCTATACAAAAATAGTGGGTATAACTCCGGCCACCATTTTTTGTTGAGAAAACATTGAATCTCAACCTCTTTTAAGGTATAAATATAGTTTCTATTCATTTTTATAATGTACATTGTTTTATTTTTAGTTTTTGTAAATTATTTTTTGGGTTTTTTAATTTTAATGGTAATATTGTTGTGTTGTATGTGTATAGTGCCCGGATTTTTTACGGAATTGCTCGTCGGATTGCGGTTATTAGGTAAAAATTTAAAGCTCAACATATAGTATATATATGTAATTTTATATTTTATTGAATATGTGTGTATATAATGTGTGTATATTAGTGTGTGTATAGTTTAGAAATAAAAATTTTAAAATTAAATTAGTGTGGGAAATAATTTTTTTGAGATAATAGTGTGAGATATAATTGATTATATATATATGTATGTATAATTTAGTAACTAAGTAACTTGTTACTATTTTTAATAACTAGTTATAAGTAATGAAATAATTATTTTTGCAATTTCGTTATATTTGTTTATATTGTAGGTTCGGTATAATTTTGTGTGTAGTGTATTTGAGCTTGCATTGATAGGTATATACTTTAACTAACTTTTTCTTATTATATAATTAATTATCAATGCATGTTAGTTGAGTTTGAATATCTTAAATATTCATCCGTAGTGAAGTAGGTTCTGCGAATACATGTACTGCGGTCGGGTGGGTGGATAAATTTTGTATTGGTTATCTGTTTTGTTTGTTATTTTAGGCACTTTTAAAATTTTTGGGAACGTCCAATTACAGTAGTTGTCTTGCCGAAATTTCGGTAGAATTAGGATAAATCTTACTAAAAAAATATTAATATTTACATCACCCAAAGAACTAATTAGCTATAACATAGTAATAAGATGTTAGGTCACTAAAAAATAATCTAACCATTTGTTATGTTAGCTTACTAATCTAGTGAAAATGGTGACCTTAATTTTAAAATTTCTTTCAAAATTGGAATCAAACATGCCCAAAAATTCATCTTTGCCATAACTAATAAAAAAAATAAAAATAAATCCCAATATCATTTCAATCATCTTCTTTTTGGGTATAATTGATGAGCATTGTAATGATTAGCTACATGGTCCACAACATGTTTAACACTTTACTAAAATCACAATCCTTAAGCTAAAAGTCATTCATCATTACACATAATAATAGTAATAAAAAAAAAGTTACTTAATTATGGAAGAAGAATACAAATGCAATAACAGATAAAAATAATAAAAGTAAATTAAAGCAAAAAACACATTTCTTATGCTTAAATCATTGACATATAGCTTACTTTATATTGTGGTTGTGAATGCTCCTAAATCATTAACATATTGTTTATGCTTTTAATATTTCATATACACTACTTGTTATATATATAGCTAACTTTGAAGTTTGTTTGTTAATGGTGTAGACATGGCGAACTCGGAATCAGGATCTGATTCGGGAGCAGAAAATGAGTGTCCAACCACAATACCTACACGAGGGCCGACGCAAATGAATGAAATATCCAAACTAATGGATCAGGGCAAAAGAGTGGCCCTCGAAGTTAATGATAAAGGTCAATACTGTGGAAAAAGCTACGCGAAGCTCGTATCCAATATGGGAGTCAGATGTCGGCAGACAATAGGGTTGGCTTATAAAAATTGGAAAAAAGTCAACCAGACTCTGAAAAATCAAGTTTGGAAAGACATTCAGGTAAGCTATTATTTGTTAGAATTTTGATTTGTTTTTCTATTACTCCAAATGTTGACTCTAACCGTGTTTGTTTTCCTTCAAAATAGACGGGGTTCATTGTGCGGACACCTTCAAACATGATTGTCTCATCCTAGCCGGGAAGTTAATGAAAGACTTCAAGAATAGGATGACAAAAGACATCATAATGCCCGCGTTGAAAGAGAATGATTCGGGACGACCGGCACAAGTCCCCGAAAAGCACCGGAGATCGACGCCGCCGATTGGTGCAAATTTGTTGAAAGTAGACTAACTCTGAATTTACGGTACGCTAATTATATTAACACTAAGATAAACTCTTAAATACAAGTACATGTATCTAATGTATTTTTTTGGCATTGTAGGAATTGAGTAAGGTGCAACGTGAACGTTCCTCAAAAATTCAATCCAGACATCGAAGTGGTCGGAGTGGGATGGTGAACGTACGGGAAGCTGTGGTAAGTAATACTAAAAATTTAATGTGCTATAATGTGCTATACAATTTAATTGGTACTCATTTCATTGTTATAACGTTATGTAGAAAAAGGACCTCGAAGTTGCAGATCCTCCCCGCCACCGTGTTTGGATTAAATCTCGCACCAAGAGTAGAAAACTTGTCACTGATTACGACAAGGAAATTGCCGAGAAGATAGTAAGTATATATTAATTCATATACTAATTGCTTGAATATATAATTCAATTAGAGTTAGTGTATATAATTCATATACTAATTGCTTGAATATATGCGTGCATTAGGCTCAATTAGAGGAGAAGCTTAGTCAGGGACAAATTCAGGTCCAGGGCCAAAACGATATCCTCACGCAGGCGCTCGGGACACCAGAGCATCCTGGACGTGTCGTGGCCGCTTGGGTATGCTATTACTTCAAATGTTATTTATTTAGTTACACAAATGAAATCGTTGCTAATTTGCATTTTATGATTTGTAGGTTCCTGACCAGGGCATCTCAACTGTTCGGCAGGAAGAAAAGGGAAGTGTCTGATGTTGTGGCTCGGCAAGCGAAGGAGATTGAACAATTAAAAGCCGAAGTCCAATCCCTTAAGCAGCAGAGGAACGCTGCCGAACAAGAGGAAGAAGGAGAGGTGGCTGGTGAGGCGTATGTTCCACAACCATACGCTCCTCAGGATGAGGTACAACCACAAATTTATGCTGAGGAGTTCATTTCCCTCAACGACCAAGGTATCCTATACAATTTTGATGACCAAGCGGCCCTTACTCAGCAAGTACATCTCTGCTCTGACAACATCGACAATATTGTGGCCCGAGGGTATTTGTACGAGCATGTGGGTGTGGTCAAAGTTCACTGCCAGGATTACGATGATTCACATGCTCGGATCATGGTTTCAGAAATCCTGCAAGAGGACGCTGAAATCCCAGTCCCACTTGAAGAGTTCAGATATGTTAGGGACGTGTACCAGATGTTCCTTCCTTGGCCTAAACACTTAATTTTAACAACCGAGGTAACTTCTCAACTGAAATTAATTATTAATGATTAGTGGAGTTTGAATATCTTCAATATTCATCCGTAGTGAAGTAGGTTCTGCGAATATATGTGCTGCGGTGGGATGGATGAACAAACTACTGTTATATATGTGTTATTTGTCGTTATACAGCCATGTTCAAAATTTTTGGGATCATTCAATTACAACCGTTATGCTGCCGAAATTTCGGTAGAAATTAGATAAAATTTGATATATATATATATTATGTTCTGTTTTGTTTAGGGTCCACTCGCTCAACCGCCCTCAAGACGTGATGCGTCAAAGGGGAAAGCTCCGATGCTTTCTCCACAAAGCCGTGGTGCACGGGAAGATGAGTTGTTCACGGAAGAGAAGATGGCGTTGATCCCTAATTCGCTGAAATGGATGATTCATGAATTCCTAAGGCTCAAAGATAAACGTGATATAATCACAATTCCTGTCCCCCGAGGATTCATTGCACCGCGTACCCAGATCACGTTATCTGGAGAGGATTTGCAGCAGGTTGCTACGTGTGACTACATCGGCAACCAGGGAATGCTGTTTGGAATGATGTATACTCTTCTTTAATCTAATTAACCTTATATCAAATTATAGTTAAATTATTATAAGGCACTAACACTTTTTTTGGCAGGCACATATGGGAGAGCATCAACGGTCTGAGAAAAATTTTCAAGTTTTACGACCCAGAGCTTCTCACAAAGGTAATGGGATCGCCGATGAAGAACGTAGCCGGGCCTTTTTGACGATGCGGCAAGACGATTGGCTAATTGGTTATCATTAATGAACGGCAACCACCAAATGTTCTTTATTCCTTGGAATATCGGGTAAACTTTATTAAATTCTTTAGTGCTAATTGTTCATTTCTATATTATGTCTTCAAATTATTTTTATACTATCTTACTTATATTCCAATATAATTTTCTAGGATGCATTGGACGCTAGTGGTGGTTGCGCCAAAGAAAATTATCCATTTAAACCCTCTAAAAGGCCGCCCAATTCCCGAAGAAATAGAACAAATGATCGGAAGGTAATTATTTAATGACTTCTTATGTAACGAATTTAAATTAACTAACGAATTGAAATGCTAATATAATTTTTCCAAACAGGGCATTCATGTATATAGGGGGACGCACATCAGTATCTTGGCCCGTGGCAAGGAATTGCACAAGCAAACTGTCCAAGACAACCTAAAAGCCAAGAATGCGGTTTTTATGTTTTGAAATATATGACTGACATCGTCGCACGTGCCAACCCCAACCGTTACATAGAAGATCAAAAAGCTGTAAGTTTTAATTATTGATCATAGTATATAAATTTTATAATAACAAATATATAATATACATATACATAAACTAATATAAATTTTTAATTTTTTTAACAGTTTGGGGGTAAGAAGCAATACGATCCAAAAACAGAAATTTTACCACTACAGCGAAAGTGGATCGAACAATTGATGGCGGTGATTCACGGTGACGATTGAGGTTCAAAGGTCGAAGAATTTTTCTTCATTATGTAATTTTTATAGATTAACTTGTAATTAGATTTATTAACTTATTAATATTTTTAACTAATTTTACATGTTTGTGTAATATTTAATTATTTTTATGAAATCAAATTATGTTTTTACCCAAATTTAATTACTATTTAATTTAAAATGTAATTAATATATAATTAAATTAAATAAATATGTAATTTAAAATTTAAATAAATATGTATATAAATTAATAAATATAAAATTAAAATAATATAATTAAATTAAAAAAAAATCGAAAAACTGAAATTCGCGTGACCTTTACCGTCGGTTGCTACGCCCCCTATGGCGTCGGTTTTTTGATAGGAACCGACGCCATAGGGACCCCTATGGCGTCGGTTCTTAGCTAGGAACCGACGCCATAGGGGTATATATGGCGTCGGTTTTTATAAACCCTTTAGCGTCGCCCTGATAGGCGTCGGTAGCGAATTTCGCGAAAACCGACGCCTAAAGGGCTTAAAAACCGCCTCTAAAGGGTGTTTTTGTAGTAGTGACTATGTGAAATAAATTAGACCAACTTTATGTATTTTAAATTATTTTGAATTTATCAAAATATTTAATAATGTTTTAAAACTTAAATAATTATAATATATATATCATAATATTCAAAAAAGAAAAATAATAATTGATGAGATGATAAATATTCAAATATGGAATTTTTTTTTTTGCTCTCATCATCATCAAATTTGATATGCTGTGTTGATCATTAGGAATTACTTTAGATCCTTTTTATCTATCATTCCATTCATTCTTATGTATGTGTGGGTTTTCGTTACGTTTAGCTTATTCACTAAATTCTAAATGTACATTACGAATAAAACAACAAGATTAGTTGGTTGGATGATAATCCATTTATACATAATATTTTGACGTATGAATGTATTAAATTAAATGAAAACTACTTATCTTTTTATTTTTTTTTTAGGAAAAGCATGAATGTATTAAATTAAATGAAAACTACTTATTTTACTTTAATAACAATTATAAAAAATCGTTAGCTATAATAATTATGTAGACCTTTTTTTTCTTTTGGCAATTATAGGATAATGTTTAAGTATAATCACGATCATGTTTGTACATTTATATATATAGATTTTTCACTCTATTATTTTATACTAATAATTAATTAATTTTTTTATATTATTTTTATTTATTTTTGAATTATTTGGTCACCTCTAATAAGAAAAGTTATTAATATTCAACATTGTGGACCCTTAAGTCTCATTTACTAAAAGATCTTCAAATGATCAGGCATCTTACACGAGAGATTTTTTTTTAAAGAAATACTTTTACAATATTTTTCGTTTGAATATGATATGTATATGCCATTTTTTCACTTTTATATGTAGATGATAAAAATAACGAGTCATATATTATTAAGATTGCTTAATTGCATCTTGATTGGTGAACAAATAATATGCATGCTCATACAACATAAGTAACCTTTTTTTTTTTTGATCAAGAAAGAAAAATCTTCATTAATCAACAAGCAAAAAAAAACCAACTTACAAACTCAACACAACTCAAGCCCACACCTACAAAGAGGTCATTTTTAACAATAATAACCTTTCCTCATCTTTCAACTTCTTAAAAATAAAATTGCTCAACCTATACTTTGCATCTTTCCTTATCATTTCTACAATCTTTTGAACACTATAAGAAAAACCATTGAAAATACACGTGTTTCTATTTTGCCACACATAATACACAGTGGCAGATAGAACCATTGCAGCTACTAAATTTACCCTTTTGTTTCCCAGCTGCTTAGTCCAGAGCTGCCAGTCCTCTAGTCGGTCCGACCAAGCAGTTTCCAACCAACCATTAACACTCTTTAACACTTGCTGAGAAAACACACAGGAGAAGTATAAGTGCTCCGAGGATTCATCACAGCAGCCACAAATTGGACAAAGTCTGCTCTCAATAATTAGAATTTTGGAAAGATGATCTCTAGTGAGTAAACTATCTCTCACAGCCTGCCAACAAATGAATCTATGCTTAGAAACAGCATACCGATTCCAGACAAACCGTTGGTGCTCAAATTGCTCACCAAGACAGAGGCTTTTATATAACCTGTTGACACAAAATTTACCCTTATGCACAGCATCCTCCACATCCTGTTTAGATAGCATCAATCTGATATTACAAAGCTTTTTCCAGTACCAACTAGTGTCATTCTTAAGTTGATACTGCCAAAAGCTTTGCCCTTTTAAATACACATGATTTATCCACCGAACCCAAAGAGCTTCCGGATGATGATCGATAGCCCAAACATATTTCGCAATCATAGCCTTATTCCACTTAGCCCCTTCACCAAAACCAAGACCTCCTTGCTCCTTGGGTAAGCAAACAGTAGTCCAAGAGGTAAGATGAAACTTACTTCTTGTACCGTTGTTTCCCCACAAAAACCACATACATAGTTTATCAATTTCCTTGATTGTGCTTTGTGGCAGTAAGAAAATATTCATCCAATAATTTCTCAGACCCAACAGAACAGAGTTGATTAGTTGACATCTTCCTGCATAAGACAGATGTCTACTAGCCCAAGAGTGCAACTGGTTCTTGATCTTCTTGAGAATAACCTCACAATCCTCCGCTTTCCACTTCGTTGGTCTCATTGGAACCCCGAGATACTTTAGGGGAAACATCCCCTCCTCAATCTGTAAGATGCCTAGAAGATCAGATCTCTCTCTGTTAGAGATACCACCAAAGAACACCTGAGATTTTGCAAGATTAGCTTTGAGACCTGTTTTGTTACTAAACTCTTCAAAAATTCGTTTTACACAAGTTACCGAGCCCTTATTTGCTTTGCAGAAAATAATGAGATCATCTGCAAAACAAAGGTTAATAATCTTCAGATTCTTACATTGAGGATGGAACCGGAATTCCTTCTCACTTGCTCCTTGCTGCAATAACCGAGTAAGATACTCCATAACCAACACAAACAACATCGGGGATATGGGGTCCCCTTGTCGAAGACCCTTGGCACCCTTAAACCCTTTTTGTAACCTGCCATTCATCATTAGCACATAGGAAGTCTCCCTTAAACACACCATAATCCAGTGAATGAATCTAGTAGGAAACCTGAAACTTTTCAACAAATCTTCCAAGAAATCCCAATCAACCGTGTCATAAGCTTTACTCAAATCAATTTTCATCGCACATCTTGGAGAAGCATTTTTCCTACTATAATTCTTTATTAGATCCTGAAAAATAAGAATGTTATGAGCCAGAGATCTACCTTTAACAAACGCTCCCTGGTTTTGGCCAATCAACTGAGGCAATACCTCAGATAATCTACTGCAGATCATTTTAGATATACACTTGTACAGAGTAGTGCAGCAGGCAATCGGTCTATAATCCACCGCTTTACTAGGTAACTCAACTTTTGGAACAAGGGCAATAACAGCTTCGTTTAACTCTTCAGGCATCCTCCCTGTGTCAAAGAAATCAAGCACAGCCTCCGCTATCTCATCCCCAATTAACTTCCACATGGCTTTGAAAAACTCAGAATTATACCCATCTGCGCCCGGAATTTTTGTGCTAGCAATACTAAAGATTGCTTTCCGGACATCCTCCTTAGAAAACTTCTTTATTAAGTTTAATTGAAGCTCCATACTAAGCCGAGGGCCCATCTCCATACATCTGTCATCAAACTTTATAGAACTAGAACTCTTGCTGCCCATATAATGTTTAAAATGAGAGACAAAATGGTTAACTACCTGCTCGTAGTCTTCCACAGTTTCTCCATCTTCATTAATGAACGAGACAATCCTGTTCTCCTGTCTCCTTTTCTTGATGCAAGCATGAAAAAAAGCAGTATTATCATCACCTTTGGACAACCAAGTTATCTTACTTCTCTGGATCAGAAAACTCTGATACATGGCAGCCTGTTGTTGAAACATAGCGGCCGCATTTCTCTCTTGTAATTGAGCACAATCATCTGTTGGATCCTCCTGAGCAATAGTTAAAGCACACTGGTAATCCGCTTTAGCTTGATGATACTTCTGTTCCACATCTCCAATTTCCACCCTGTTGAATCTTTTAAGGACATGTTTAAGCCGAAGCAACTTCCGAAGAATACGATGAAGCCCAGAACCAGCCATAGGTTTATTCCAATTGCTAGACACCACCTCCTGGAAATTGCTGTGAGCAGTCCAGAGATTAAAGAACCTAAAAGGCTTGATCCCCAAAACCCCCTGTTGATGGGTTTTAATCACACAATAACAGTGATCAGAACATGTTTCCCATTGAAAGCTAGCCAAAGAATTAGGCATAGAATCTATCCAATCCTCGTTAATGAAGGCATGATCAATCTTCGAATAGACCCTATCCTTCCCATCTTGCTTGTTTGACCAAGTGAATTTTGAGCCAGAGATCTTGAGAGCTTCTAGTTTGGACTGAGCTATCCAAGCCGTAGCATCCACCAACTCACTAGGAGTAACTGCTCTATAGCCAGTACGATCACCATAACAGAAAACTGCATTGAAATCTCCTGCTATCAACCAAGGAACCCCCTGACAGTTAATCAAAGAGAGCTCCTTCCACAAATCTACTCTCTCATCAATGGTGTTGAAACCATACACAAAAGTAACAAACACTTCTAGTTGAGATCCAATAAACTTCACAAGACAGTGAACGAGTTGCTTATGATCCTTTAACACTTGAACTTGAACAAACGACTTAAGCCACACAACCAATATTCTTCTTTCACATTGATCACCTCGATGATAATCCCACCCATGAAACACCTTTACCAACATCTCATCCACTTTATTGTTTTTTAGTTTATTCTCAATAAGAGCACCAACCCCTACTTTATTAAGCTTCAACAAACTAAGGATATCACCCTGCTTATCCCTTTTATTCATACCCCGAACATTCCAACTAAGTATGTTGGTGCAATCCATCTTCACCCTCGAAAGATAAGTTACACTTTTCAACATCCTTCCCATGTTCCTGCAGAATCTTGAAAGTGTTTTGAACCGAAGCTTGCTCAATCACTTCAAGAGATCTTATCACTTTTGAATTTCCAACTTTCTTTGGGGTCTTCCACTCATTAACACAATCCCGGTTTGGAGTAGTGATTCCAGATTCAACACCCTTTTTCCCTTCCTTAGTATCAATCTTCTTCACAGTTCCCATAATGTCATTATCTTCAGCATGAACTAAATTTTCTCCCACCAAATCAACCACATCAGTAGGATGAGTATCCTCCACTTTCTTCTCATGTTGCTGGTTTTTCTTAGTCCAAACTTTCGGACCATTTTTCCTACATTCCGCCATGTTATGGCCATATCCCTTGCAATTGTTACATTTAATGGGGAGCCATTCATACTCAACAAACTGCTCTTGAATTTGCCCTTTTTCATTTTCAAAATGTATAACAAACGGCGGATCATCAGTAATGTCCATCTCAACCAAAACCCTTGCAAATTTAATCATAGACTTCTCCCTTGTTACTTTATCAATCATAATCGGTTTACCAATCGTGCTAACAAGGGCACTCAAACAGTTTAAACCCCAATATTGCAATCCTAAGTTAGGTAATCTAATCCAGAGAGGAACAGATCGAACTAACCTCAGAGTGTCAAGATCCTGTGTCCACGGTCTGACTATCATCGGCTTCTTGTCAAACTGCACATTCCCTAGTTCAAGAACCATGTCTCTGGTGGCCTCATCCTTGAACTTCACAATAGTAAGTCCCTGGTTCATCCTGACCACTCGCTCAATACCCAGGTAACCCCAAATTCGTTTTACAAAGCCTTCAAACACAGCAAATGGGGGATTAGCTCCCATAACCATACAAACAACTGCTGAGTTCCACTCTGAAGCTTGTTCAGCCACCTCCACAAGATCTAATTTAGCAACCTTGAACCCTGCCTGAATAATTGGTTCAGCATAGTGTAACCTTGCTGTAACATTCAACTTCTGCCCATCTTGAAGCTTCGCCCAGTGACTCCTAGCCGAAGCTTGAAAATCACCATTCCCTTCATCCTTCGTAATCCCTTCTCCATCTGCTTCCTTCATGATCTCTGCCCCATTTGGATCGTCCCCCATTGCAGAAACGTCTAGGGTTCTTTCAGCAGAGAGGTTTTTCAAACCCATCTCCTTGCACAACTCTTCTCCACCCATCGCCGGCATCTCCGGCGTCTGTTCATTCTCCGGCCGTTCAAGAATCGCTGGAAAAGTACCCAATCGCACCACTGTTGCTGGCTTTCGAGTCGACCGTTTCCTTCTCATCGAGAGAGACTCGGTTGTCTTCGCACGCCCAAATTAAGCTTGTCTTCCTCTTCCAAGAACAATATCGATTCTCATAAAATCATAATCGGACCAGAGATTTAATTAAAGAAACGAGCGATGATGATGGTGGGTCGGCCTTAACATAAGTAACCTTTAAGTGAATAATATTTATCGAAAGTCATATTAATTGAGTAATACAAACTGTGGTAAAACATTAGTGTTATTTGATTAATTAATTATACAATCAAATATATTTAAATTTTAGTTTTATATGTCCAATGTGTTCATAATGTTCAATCTCCAAGTTTCACTATATCAAACAAAATATTGGAAAAGTTTTTTTTTTCAAAAAATTCTTTTTTTTTTTTGTAAATGAGACTTAAGAGTTCACAATGTTAAATATTAGTAATTTTCTTTATTAGAGTTACCAACTTATTAAAAAAAAATAATATAATCTAAAATAAATTAATTAATTATTAATATAAAATGACCTAATGAAAAAAAATATCTCTAAGTACATATATTTTTTGTACGTGTACTCTACCTAAATATTTTCTTAAGTTTTAGGGGCTTTTTTATTAGTATTTTGATGGCGATATTAAGCATATTAATTAAAAATCAAATTCATTCTCTAAAAAAAAGATAAAAAAAGAAATAATTTCACCGTTTAAGTAAAATATGTTGAACCTTTTCAAAAAAAGAAACGTAAAATATGTTGAAAATCATGAATTTAAATTAATGCTCAACTTAGACATCATCAATAATTAATACAAAAACAAGAGAAAGTTTGACTAAGTCATCATGTAGCTCACGTGAAAATCACGTGACAAATCCCAATCTCTCTGAATTCTACGAGGAGCAATAAAATGTCTAAATTTGAATTATTATTATTATTATTTATTTTGTTTATTTATTTTTTTTCTTCCAATTACATAGTCCTCTTTCCATTTTCTAAACTCTCAAAAGAAAAAATGAAACAGTTCTAGAAGATCTTTGGACTTTTCATTTTTCTTTTTCCATTTTATACACGAATTTACATATCAAGCCATCATGTACTGTACCCCCGGCTCAAATTAACAAAAACACCTCACTCAACCACTAACATGCGCTCACTCCTATTTTTCTTTTTTATTTATTTATTTATGTTTGTGCAACCCCAAAACCAAAACTTAAAATAAAAATAAAAATAAAATATAATAAATAAATAAAAAAACAAACTACTACGAGTTAAACCTGTGATAATTCCTTTCAAGAAAACCTTCAAAAACCACTTTTTTCTTTGACTCTTCAGAATCCAGATCCAAACCCTCCGAACCCGACCCGTTTCCTCTTCCACCGCCGGTTCCCACGGCGGCGCTAAGCCAAGGAACGACATAAAACCACGCAGACGTACAAAGAATGGCGCAGACCCGACCCCACAATACCATTATCACTAAAGTCACCAACAAAATCGACATACCCACTAACGGTTCGAACCGCTTGGCGTCGGCTGGCTGAGCCGATCTCCTGCCGCCGGCGGTTCGTTTTGTCGGCGCAACTTGTGGTCTTTCCCTAATCGGAAGGGGCAAAATATCCGAGTGCTGCCGAGTCATGACTGCGGCGGCTCGGCCGAGTTTTGATTTTCCGTTCGATGGCGAACCGGGTTGACTCGACCCGTTTCGTATGGCTTCGATTTTCCGACTGAATGAGAATCGACTTTGACCCGTGTCGCCTTTTGGGGAATGCAGTGGGCCCGAGATTGAGGGTTTCCGATTTTCGAGGTTGCCGCCGTTAATACGAACCTTTTAAATAAAAAAGATTAAGCACTAATTACAGTGATTAAAACTCTAATTAAGTAACTAAATTATAACTATTATTATTATTATTAATACCTGATCTTGATGAGTTTTTTCCTTTGGGGGCGGATCGTGTACGGCCGGGACTACAATCTGAATATCACTGGAACAGTTTTCGGCGGTAGGATCTGTTGACTTTGACTTTGGTTTCGACCAATCTTTGTCTGAATAATCCACCGGTACGGTTTTTATGCCAGTTGGGCTTTTTTTGCGAAACCTTGCTGGCCAAGAAATCTTCTTCTTCTTATTCTTAGTTGTATCATTAATATTAATACTTGATATATTTTCTTGAGGGGAATTTATTTTCCCGGAAAGTCTTTTCCCGGAAAATCCAAAACAACACAAGAAATTATTATTTCTAGAGGAAGAGGAAAGTCTGGCCTTGTTACTGGAAACTGTATATTGATTAATATTATCATGATGATCTTTAAAGGGTTTGTTGGGAATTTTGGCCATGGAATTAAGAGATAGAGATTAAAGATCAAGGCTAGGAAGTTGAGTCTGGCATTTTAGAGAGAGATTGATATTTGAAGACTATATATATATATATGATAATATTCATTGTTTGGGTAAGTTTCTAAATAATAAGATTTCATTTATTAAATGATGTTGTAATAATAAATTTATGTGTTATATATTTAATATATATATTATTAAGTATAAAACGACGTCGCTCTTAGAAGTGTAGTTAATTTATTTGTTTGGTTAGTTAGTTAGGAAAGGATGATGTACTTGACTTTAGTGGCTGAAAGAGAAAATAATCTTACACGTTTTTTTTCTCTAGTTTTTATTATTATTACCTCTCTCTCATTAATTAAATTTTATTGTTTTTAATTGGAATTATTACACAATAAATAAGAAAGAAAAATAAAAATTTTCGAATTAAATTTTAATTAATAATTTATAGCTTACTATAAACCTATGTATGAGCCAATGACTTGCGTGCCCACAATTCTAAAATTATATTACAACATAAAATAATATTTTTCTTGAACTTTGACTGAAACATAAATTATGTGTGCATATAGTTTAAATTTGATAATTGATAAATAATATATTAATGTGATTAAATTTATATAAAAAATTTATTTATATATATAATGATTAAACTTATATTAATAATAATATAGTTTAAATTTTATTGTTATTTTATTCACTAAAAATTATATTTAATATTATAAAAATATAAATTTTTATCAAGTTTTCATGTGAAAATTATGCTAAAAAAAAGTAGGGACTCCCTGAGACTTAGGTCCGCCACTCCATATACACAATAAGATTTCTACAATATCTATATATATTTATATAATTAGATTGATAGAGCTAGCTATTAATAATAGTTTATTTATAACATTGGTCTCGCATTCTTTGTTTACTGCTAATATAAAATCTATAATATAAGATTAATAGTGATTAGTGCTAAGCACCACACTGATCCAGCATATTTTCTTTCATAATTATATATATATATATATATATATATATAAAATGTCATTTTAGAGGTCATAATCCAAATGAAGCAATCAGAATTTGTGACAGTGGCTGGAATTTATTATAATTAAGGTGTTGATAATTTTTGAAAGAAATGTATGAAAAAGTCATTTAATTTGTCAAAATTATTAAATCAAAATCATTTTGCAAGTGAAGTGACTATATGTACATGTGTTTTCTTTTAGTAATAAACTCTTTTGTACATAAATTTAGTAATATTAATATGATATTATGTAAAATATTATTGTATGTGTGAAAAGTTTACCGGGTCAAACGCAAACCCAAACTCAGTGTAAGAACAAATATTGTAATTATAACTTCATAGTTAAGATAATGTCAATATAAAAGCTGGAAATATATACCAATTGGCAATGGCGGAGCCGGATCCAAATTTAGCAGGGGTCAATACTTGTAAAATAATATAAAATTATTTGATTAATTACTTTTTTTTTTAATTATTTCTTACTTATAATTAATTTTAAAAAAATTAATAATATTTGGGAGGGCGATGGCATTCTGCCCCTAGCTCCATTAGAGTCAACTTATTTCAGAGCTCAAATGAAAAAGAAATTCAGGTAAGGTTTGATAATAATTCTGATTTTTAATTTTTAATCACAAACATTAAAATATTTATTTTTTTTTTAAAAAAATTTGTTTTTAAAAAATAAAATGCGTATTATTTTTTTTTTTACTTTTAAAAACAGAAAATAAAAGTATGTTCTGTAAACTTTATTTTCATATTTATTTTTTGATTTTATTTAAGTCGGGTTTAAGTCTGGGTTAAGTCCAGGTTCGGGTCAAGGGTGGGTTCAGTGTCAGGGCGGGGCTGGGTTTGGGTCCGGTTTAGGTCTAGTTAGTTAGAGTCTAAAATATTGATTAAAAAAAGTAGCTCAAAAAAAATATTGCAAGTGACTTTTTGTTTGTTTTTAAAAATTTTATTCTCAATTAAAAAATTAAAAAATAAAAACAATTTTATAAACATAGTTTTGGAAATATTTTTACTTTTTTAATTTTAAAAATAAAAATTGATTAAAAAATTATTACTAAAGGCTACCAATTTTTTTAATTAATTTACATATTTTTTAAAAATATTATTTCTTTTAAAATATTATTTATTCTTATAAAAATTGTCTAAAAAAAATTATTTTTTCAAGAATTGAAATTAAATCATGGCAGGCAGCCCTAAACTCCGTCACTACCAATTGGCTACTAATATATAACTAATTCACGTTAAAAGTAAGAAAACAAAAATGTGGATTATTTATTTATTAATTTTCAAATAAATTTACGTGTATCTATCTCTTTGACTTTTGTTTTGTTTTTTTTGTTTTAAAAAAAACTTTCATGAAAATTAGTAGAAGTTCAATAAAAAATGAAAAATATAAAAGAAAGATTATTAATATCTAAATTGACCGTGGTTTTAATATTACTATTAATTCTTGATACGTAATTATTAGAATATTGATTGGAGAAAATAAAATCAGCTGGATCATGTAGATAATAGATTGTAACTTAGTGGCCTGGTTTGGTTTCCTCTAATAATTAATAATAATGTTATTTAAATAAAATCATGTTATTCACGTCAAATAGTATTTTTTTTTAAAAAAAAACATTTATGGAATTAATTAATTAATTTATTTAATTATGAAATGGATGGAAAAATCTTTCATTTGATGAATAGATATGATGATGAATTATAAGGCTTTGGGAAATCTAATTGGGGAATTTATTGAAGTCTTCCAGGATTCTTGCTTTGAGGGCTGGGGTCCTTTTCTTCGTTTTAGAGTTCGATTGGACATTACTAAGCCATTGCTAAGGGGAAAAATGATTTCTCTTCCCAATATCAAAGATGAATTTTGGGTGGAATTTCGGTATGAACGTTTGCCGGATTATTGTATGGAATGTGGAAGAATTGGACATGTTTTTAATAAGTGTTTGGTCCATCTTGAAAATATGGATAATGGGATTGAATCAGAACTGGCTTATAGACCAAGTTTGAAGGGTGCTCCTTTGCCTACTTCTAGTTATGATCGATATAGATCGGATTTTTCTAAAGGAAGTGCATGGCCACTCTTGACTCGACTAGCACGATCAACACTCTCTGCAACAATTCCACAGATCAACAATCGGCCTCCTTCACATCCAAGACCTCTCCTACAGGGAGAATCCTCAAATACTAATAAGAATCATCATCCTCCTACCACCACTCGCACTACTTCTTCCTCTACTACACAAAAAATTCAGCCTTCTGTTACTGCTGGTTTAAATATTCAGCATCCACTTACTGCTGCCGTTCCTGCAAGCCATTCTCTTGGCCTTAAAACTGTCCCTTGCGATAATTCAGTGGTTCATCTAAAAGATGTTTTCACTCCCAACATTGGTCCATTCCCTGCTGGTCACACTTTTGCCACTTATCCTCCCACTCCTAATATTTCTCGTGAAGAAATCTGCCAGAATGTTACTATGGATATCTCTTCCAAAAAGACTGGGGAAGCTTCTGCTGCTACTATTATCTCGCACCAGCCTCACTCTTATCTTGATGATATGGATGGTTTTGATGACCAGGAAAATACCAATCCAAACAAAGCTTTTAAGAGACAATTTGATAGTCTTTCACTAAGGAAAACTCTTAAGAGATGTCGTGCATCAAATGGTTCTAGTCCTTCTCCTTCCTCAACTGAAGCGACTGCCAACCTGCCAGTTTCTACCTCTTGTGATGATTCTGCTGGTTCAGAGGACATTTCAGCGGTGATTGCTCAGCAATCCCGCTTTTCATCATGAATGTTGTAAGTTGGAATGCACGGGGTCTGGGGAATCCGAGTGCATTCCGTCGTCTGTGTTTGCTTGTTCGTGAGCAAACTCCCCACTTGTTGTTTCTTATGGAAACTAAGTTAATTTCTGGTTGTATTTCTCGTTTTAAACAATGTTTAAAGTTTAATAATGGTCTAGAAGTCCCTCGTTCTGGTCTTAAGGGTGGTTTAATGTTGCTATGGCATGATGATGTAAATGTAACTCTATTATCAATGAACTCTAACTATTTTGATTGTTATATCTCTTTTAATGATGGTCCACGTTGGCACTTCTCGGCTGTCTATGGTTTTCCTGAAGCCTCTAATAAAAAGCACACTTGGACTCTTTTAGAAAGACTTGCTGATGTCTCTCCAATGGATCCATGGTTGCTTGTAGGTGATTTGAATGAGATTTTTTCACATTCACACAAAAGTTCTGGTCCTATACGTTCTGATAATCATATGATGGCATTTCGAACCACAATTGACTTATGCTCTCTTATTGAACTCTCTCACACGGGTCCTGAATTCACTTGGGCTAAGAATAGACGGAATCCACTAGCTTTACAAGAGCGTCTCGATTGGGTGTTCATTAATACCATTTGGAAAGATAATTTGGCTTCCCCACATGTGTCTCATTTGGATTACTACGGTTCAGACCATAGAGCTGTCCTCAGTGTAATTAATATGCAATCTTCTACCTCTGCTGTCAAGTATCGATCGCGATTTCGATTTGAAAAAGTGTGGCTTAAGGAAGCTGAATGTTCCCAGATTATTTCTCAATGCTGGAACTTTTCTTCAGGGAATCCGATTGATGTTCTGAGTGGCAATTTATCAAAGTGTGCTGCTTCTCTTCGATCTTGGCACATGGATAAGTTTGGGAACCTTAAATCTCAGATCTCTTTGGCTCAAGCTACTGTCACAGCCCTCTCTAACACTTCTACACCAGCAACTTCACATTACCAGCAAGTTCAGAAAGCTGAAGCCGTTCTTGATGATTTATTGGCCACTGAAGAACAATACTGGCAGCAACGTGCTAGAATAGATTGGTTGCAATCAGGAGATCGTAACACCAAGTTCTTTCACGCGAAAGCTTCTGCAAGATACTCCAATAATAAGATCAAACAGTTAACTGATGAGGCAGGATCTGTCTACACTTCTCAACATGAAATTTCTGGTTTGGTTGCTGCATACTTTGAGAATCTTTTTCAAGCACAAAATGAAGACTATTGGGCTTTACAGCATGTTCTTAATGTCATTCCTACTACTGTAACAGCTGAACATAATGCTTTTCTTTTGAGAGACTTTACTGCTACAGAAGTCTTTGAGGCACTCAAAACTATGAATGGTGATGGCAGTCCCGGTATCGATGGAATGTCTGCCTTATTCTATCAACATAATTGGGATATTGTTGGTGACTTGGTCACACAGGCAGTTCTTCATGTTCTCAACAAAGGGGGTAGTCCTGAAGCTCTCAACAAAACACTGATTACTCTTATTCCAAAGATCAAGAAACCAAAATCAATGAAAGATTTTCGCCCAATTAGTTTGTGCAATGTTGTCTATAAGCTAATCTCTAAGTCTTTGGTGATTCGGTTTAAAACAATTCTTCCTCATGTTATCTCAGAAACTCAAAGCGCTTTTTTGCCTAATAGGCTCATTACTGATAACATTTTGGTAGCCTTTGAATTGGTTCATTGCCTCAAGCACAAAACTAGGGGTAGGAAAGGTTTTTCAGCGCTCAAACTGGACATGAGCAAGGCTTTTGATCGCGTGGAGTGGTCATTCATAGCGGCTGTTATGGGAAAAATGGGGTTCAGTCTTCGTTGGGTGGCTCTTATCATGAATTGCCTACAAACTACTCAACTGTCTTTCATTGTCAATGGTGCAATTTCAGGCAATGTGAAACCCCAACGGGGTCTCAGGCAAGGAGATCCACTATCTCCTTATCTATTCTTGATCTGTTCTGAAGGATTGTCTCGATTGCTACAATATGAAGAGTCGATTGGCTGCTTAAAAGGTTTAGCTATCTCAAGACACTCGCCGTCCATTTCTCACTTGCTCTTCGCTGACGATAGTTTGTTGTTTTGTGAGGCGGATGATAGATCTTGTGGTGCAATCAAAAGAGTCTTGGACACTTATCACAAAGCTTCTGGTCAACAATTGAATACTGATAAGTCTGTCATGTCCTTTTCTCCTAATACCACTGAGGTTGCTAAACACTCTTTCCGAAACATTCTCGGCATGCCTATATGCGATTGTCATGAGTCATACCTTGGTTTACCAGCTTATTCTGAGCGTGATAAGAAGAACATGTTCAATCACATAAAGGAGCGTATTTGGAAATTATTACATGCTTGGACTGATAAGATCTTCTCGGTTGGTGGTAAGGAGGTTCTACTTAAGGCTGTCATTCAATCAATTCCCACATATGCAATGAGTTGCTTCAAACTTCCTGTTAAATTTTGTCGAGAAATTGAGAGTATGATGTCAAATTACTGGTGGGGCACGACTACAGATAAAAAGAAGATTCATTGGAAACAATGGAAATTTTTGTGTAATTCTAAAATGGAAGGTGGTTTAGGATTTCGTAATTTTATCCATTTCAATCAAGCTCTTCTAGCAAAGCAAGCTTGGAGGTTATTCCAAAATCATAACTCTCTGCTATTCCGTGTACTTAAAGGTAGATATTTTCCCAGGAATGATTTTCTCTCTGCTGCAACATGTGGTGCCTCTTCTCTCACTTGGCAAGGGATCTGCTGGGGCAGAGAATTACTGAAAAAAGGATTTAGGAAGAAAGTTGGGAATGGTTTTAGTATCAACTGTGCAACTGATCCTTGGATTCCTGGCAATCTGATTTTCACTCCCATCTTTTATACTGGGTGTCCGAATAGTGTTGTTGCAGATTATATTACACCAGATCGTGAGTGGAATTTTAGTAAATTGTCTGCTGACTTTTCATCTGTTGATGTTGGAAGGATATTATCCCTGCCTTTATCCAATAATGCAGGCCCAGACTATTGGATTTGGCATGGTACGGGAGGCGAGTATGAAGTTAAATCAGGTTATTTCTTTGCTTGTTCCTCTTCAGCTGATACTAATGAGTCGGTTTCCAACCCAAACACTGCATGGTGGAAGTCCTTTTGGCAGCTCAAACTACCCCCTAAAGTGAAAATTTTTTCTTGGAAAGCTATACATAATGCATTGCCGGTTGCTGCTGAACTTTTTAAGAAAAAATCTCTCACTTCAGCTTCGTGTAGTTTGTGCCTTAATGCTTGGGAATCGGTGGGACATGCATTGTTTTCGTGTAAACATGCTAGACATGTATGGAAAATTGCTGGTTTTACTTTTAATAACAAGGCTGCTGTTTCCATGAACATAGAAGACTTTTTGTTTCAAATTTCAGAGAATTATACCAAATCTGAGTTGGAAATGATCTTTTGCACAATGTGGTCTATTTGGTCTGATCGAAACAATGTCATTCATGGTAAATCTCCCCAACAGCCGACTGTTATTTCTGCTAAGGCTCAGAATTTTCTAAACAATTATAAGTCTACACAGCAGTTATCTCTTCCTGCTGGTTTGTCACCGCCTGCTACACCATCTATTTCGAAAGCTTGGTCGCCTCCTCCTCCCACCTGCCTGAAATTGAATGTTGATGCCGCCTTTGATGAAGCTTGTAATAAAATTGGTTTTGGTGCTATAATCAGGGATTCAAATGGCAATGTCAAGGCTGCAATGTCTCACCCCATTAATGGTTGCTGTCTACCACAAGAGATGGAAGCTAAGGGACTTTTTTATAGTCTCAAATGGGCGAGACAACTCAATTTTAAGGTGGATATGGTAGAAACGGATTCTTTAATCCTTGCCAATGCTCTCCGCAAATCAACATCAAATCGTTCATCTTTTCAAGATTTAATATTTGATGTTCAAACTGAATTATCCTATCTCCCTACAGTTTGTGTTAATCATGTTTATCGTGATGGTAACCAAGCCGCTCACGGTTTGGCTAAACAAGCTCTAGTGTTGGATAATGTTTGTACATGGCTTGAGGACTTTCCCTCGGCTATTCTTTCTGTTGTTGTAAAAGACTCACTTATTTTATAATAACAGTTCTATTTCTCAAAAAAAAAAAAAACAATGTTTGATTGTTTTATTTGAATGGAGAAATGATTTATTATTATTATTTTTTAAAAAATAACGAGTAAAAAAAACTCTGGTCTGTGTTTTTTTTTTCATATAAAAAACTAGTATGGTATTTCTACAATCCATACCTTAGAAAATAGTATATTAATTTAATTTTATTTGTTTTGGTATTTGAAAAAAAATTTAATTTAATTTTTTTCATAATTGTTATAATTATTTAAGATTTCTTGTAAAATTTTAATAAATAATTCAAAATAATTTACAATTAATGTATAAAATAATGTTCAAACAGTACTCTATTTCACACGCATATAAAATAAAAGAATCACGTGTGCAATAAATTGTTTAACTTTATTTTTAACATGTTAAATTTCTCTAAAAATCTCAAAATTTTACAAGATATCTTAAATAACTATAGCTTACATGACTAAAAAAAAATTAAATTTAATGATGGTTAATATTTTAATTATCAGAGGGTATTTTTTTATTATTATGTGTTTTTTTGAGGATCTAAAATTAAATTTAACAATAATAGATGACTTCTTTTTTATATATTTGGAGGAACCAGATAGGCTACAGCTTCTTTCTTTATAATATTTATCAGTAATTCAACGCAATATATATTATTTTTTATTTGAGCAATCTGGACTCAATTATTAATTGACATACTTTAATTATTATACATTAATAGTTACTACTACTACTACTGAATATATATTTATAATACAAATATAGAAATATACAGTTATAGGCTATATTTGCAGTACACACGTTAAAGTATGATCATACATACATACATATACATATATAAATCTATATATATATATATTAACGTATGTAGGAGGGAAAAGGAAAGGATTTAAGTGGAACGTGATGGCAGCTACACATATATATGTCGTGAATCCCATGTCTTTAATTATATATCTCATCACTTTCTCATCATAATTATAAATATCTATTTATATATCTATTGCTGAAAGTGAATCACATGAATAATGAATAATATGTAGAGATAATAATATTAGTATACAACTTACCTTTATTATCAATTTTCAAAATTTCATTTTAATTTATATATATAATATAATTGGTATATAGTATATATATTGGAGATTTTGAGACTCTCAAGAATCACAACTTAATAGTTTGTAGATTATAATTTATTTATTTTATTTCTTCAAAATTATAATAAACCATAATTTAATAGTGTGGATAGTCTAGTTAATTCAAAGCTTCAAACTTACCACATTTGAAAAGGAAAAGCAATAATTAATAAATGATAAGAGATCTCTTAAATTATCATTTTCTTGTTAAAATAACAACCGGTAAAAAAAGTTATTAATTATAGCTATTTTAAATTAGTCAAATTATTAGGCATGCCTAATAATTTCATCTTGCTAGTGAAGTGATTAAAACACACAAGAAAGAGGCTAACAAGTACCCTATGCACAAATTAAAAACTTAATAATTTGGAGTAAATTAGAAAATTATAATTTTAGTTATTAATTAATGTTGATTGAAAATAAAAAATATTCAAGAATTCTTTTTTTTACTAAAATTTCATTTAATTAGACCAACTCAGCTTTAACAATGTCAAAAACATTAACAGAGAGATTATACACACTGAATGAATACGATTAACATATAAACGAGACGCTCTAGACGTAAAGCGATCAACAACTCGATTAACAGAAAACATAAAAAAATATCATTAAAATAAGATAAAATCTGTTTACAATCTTACAATATAACACCTTGAACCAATACCAAATAATCAGATATTCTATTATACTAATACACGGAAAATCATCATGCTTTAACTACGAAAGTATTTTCTTAAGCCAAGACTTCAACAATCTCTTGAGATATAGGCCTAAAAACCGCAATCCTAAAATTCCAATCACGACCTAAGCCTAGTGATTTTGAACAATCCCATGCCAAAACCATATTATTCTTATTTGTCAAACAATGCAACATCAATATTCTACATTATTATTATTATTATTATTATTATTATTATTATTATTATTATTATTGTTATTATTATTATTATTTGAAATTAGTTTGGATAAGGAAAGCGAATAGTAGAGTAGTTTGTTAGTGAAGTAGAATAAATAATGATAGTTAGCCTTAACCATTCATATTCTTATATTTGCTTTAAAAAAAAAACTCCACGTTAGAAGAAATAAATAAATGTAGCTACTAGTAGCTACCACATAATACCTATTATATTATGTATATGATCCGAGCCAAAGGTGCATTCAATGTTTGACACCATTTAAAATCTATCAATTTTTTCATAATTGTAAACGATACATACTTTTACAAAAAACAATATTTTTCTTTTAATTTTAAAGATTTTAAATTATATATATATATATCAAATACGGTAATTACTTTAATTTTAAAGATTTTAATTACTTTTTGTAAAAAATATGGGTATGATTTGACAATATTTTTATTTTTAAATTCTTTAATCACAGAAATAGAAGTAAAATTTTTATTTTTAAAATTTTATTTTTGAAAAACAAAAATACATTTTATAACTATTTTTTTTTTTAATTTTAAAAACAAAAAATAAAAGTGTATTCTGTAAATTTCGTTTTTCATTTTTATTTATTAAATTTTATTTAAGTTGTTTTGGGTCCGACATCGGGACCGAGGGTGGGTCCAAGTGCAGGGCCGAATCCTAGTTTGGTTTTCAAGGTCTAAATTGGGGTCGGATCAGTCTAAAATATTGATAAAAAATCTGTTTAATTTTTTTTTTTGAAAAAGTGGCTTTTTTTAAAAAAAATTTAGATTCTTAATTAAAAAATTAAAAAGTAAAAATAATTTTATAGAACATGATTTTGAAAAGTGTTTTCATTTTTTTAATTTTAAAAACAAAAAACTAATTAAAAAAATATTACCAAACGTACCCCATACTTTTACAAAAGTTACATTTTTTTCCCAATATATATTATTTATTATTATGTTTGTTTAGCTTATTTCTTGAAATATTATCATGTTTACTTAATTAAAAATTCAAATTTTAAATTTTTTATATGAATAATATCATAAATAATCCTTTTTGGTTTAAATTCTAGTTACGGGCCAATACAATACAAAGTCTGTCCACAAAAAATGCAAAAAATGACATTTATTACAAAAAACGACACAAATGGTGAAACGACAGAAATATATAAAAGGTTAAAACGACACTAATTATATAAACGATATTTATTACAGAAAACGACACATATGGTGAAACGACAGAAATAGATAAAGGAGAAAACATATCTATTGCATGAATAAAACGACACAAAAAATAATAAACGACATAAATTAAGTGTTTAAATAGGACAAGCCAACATGTGTAGACAATGATGGTGATGACGTCATATAATGTCATGGCCATGGATGTTGATATTCCTTACTGTGGGTTGAGGTTTAGGGGTTTGACTTTGACTCGTTGTCCACGGATTAGCCCCCTACTAAGAAAGACAAGATCTTTTTCAGTCAAACTCAAAAACCAAAATTTGGGTACTCGTAGTCGTACTGGTAGTGTGGATACTCAGTCTACCATTTTTGAGTCGAAGAAGAAGAGAGAAATGGGTTGGAGTGAGACAGTGAGAAACGCAGAGAAGTTGGTGGAGAAAGCCATGAATGGGAACGACGCCTCCCACGACGCTGCCCACGTTTGGAGGGTCAGAGATCTTGCTCTCTCGCTCGCCCAAGATGAAGGCCTCTCCTCAAATCCTCACTCCATGCAAATTGTAAAGATTGAATTTTTATTTCTTCCCCATTTGTTTATACCATTTCTGGTTTGTTTGATGAAAATTAAGAGCCACTTTCACCTGTGATGGGCTTGGCTTAATTTTGGGTCCTCAATTTTTATGAATAATTTCGTAAATTTTCTTTGTCAGGTTGAGCTTGCTGCACTTCTCCATGATATAGGTTTGTACTCAATTTTAAGATATATATAAGCAACATTGCTGGTTATTGTTTAATTTTTTATCATGACCATTTAGCAATGGAATTATCTATCTTAAATTACATTAATTTGGTTAGTTCTGTTCTGTGCTGTATTATTACATGGCAAAACAAATTGTGAGTTTCCAATACCAACCATTACCTTAAAGTTTACACTTTTAACATGTTTAAAATGAAGCATTTTATTCTTCATGGTAATGGAATTTTACTAACATTCCCTGTTCTTACTTGATTTTTGCAGGTGATTACAAATACGTGAGGTTTGTGTTTGCTCTTACTTTCTTGCTCAATCTAAATGGTTATATCTTTAAAGATCTTATGGATAATTGGATTATGTCTCACTGTTTTTGTTGGATATCTGCACCACCAATATTTGGTCAGGTCATCTCCTAACACAAATTTGTCTATGGATTATGGTTTTCAAGTGTTTACCTTTTATCTCTTGATTGTTCACTTTGTTATTTTAGTGTTTTACTTGACTTGTTCTTTCAAATGACTGTTTCTAGAGATCCATCTGAGGAGAAAATTGTTGAGAAATTTTTGGAGGCAGAAGGAATGGAGGAGGAGAAGAAAAATAAGATCTTGGGGATTATTAAGGGCATGGGTAGGCTTTTCTAATGCTGTCATTTTATAAATGGTCATCATGCCTTATTTTTTTTGATGAATTTATAGCTTTTATTTGTTCTCTTGTTTGCTATACATGACTGGCGTAGATTCTAGTTTCTGTTAAATTCAATAGCTGAGTAAATAGAGTTCTTGAAACATTTCTATGCTTCTCTATTTCATCATATACGTAAGAAATGATGTTGTTAACGAATAATTTCTGTTTAAATTGCAGGCTTCAAAGAGGAGGTTGCAGGGGATGGAGTTGGTGAACTGTCTATAGAGTTTGGGGTTGTACAAGATGCTGATCGCCTCGATGCAATTGGTGCTATTGGTAATATGTCAATTCGATAATTTTCCTTGCCTTTAGAACTATTTGATTCAGAATTGAGGTACTTAATTATGGGAAGTTGTTCACAATTGCTCAATGATGTTAGCAAGTTTCAATCTTTCTTCAGTTGGTGGTCTTTGAATTTAAAGTCTTTTCAAGTTTTAATGCTAACTGCTTTGTAAAGTGGAACAAATTCTGGTACACAGAGATAACTTCTCTCCCGATTTCAGGAATTGCTCGATGCTTTACTTTCGGTGGCAGCAGGAACAGAGTTCTACATGATCCTAACATCAAGCCGCGATCAGACTTATCCAAAGAACAGTATATGAAAAAAGATGAGCAGACCACTATAAACCACTTTCATGAGAAGCTTCTTAAGCTTAAGGATATGATGAAAACCAAGGTACAATGGTTGAAAATGTTGAAACTAGACTACCAATTTATTTTAATATTTATGCTTTTTTTAAAACTCCTGAAAATCTCGAAATAAATGGTTTAGGCTGGACGGAGCAGGGCCGAGAAGAGGCACAAATTCATGGAAGAGTATCTTAAAGAGTTCTATGAAGAATGGGATGGAAAAGCTTGAAGGAAGGAGAGATTGTGTATAACTACAATTCCCCATGTAATGTCTAATCTCTTCTCTAGCTCTAATGTTGTTTATTATGTCTCATCTTGAAATTGTGATGTATTATGTAATTCTACAAATAGTGTTTAGATGAAAAGTGAAGATGGGATGACTGTAACTTCTAATGTCCAAAAATGAGATACCCCTTTGGATTGTTGTTTACCAACTTGATTATAACTTCTATATTTTAAAATTGCCCAAAACAAGATACCCTTTGATTGTCGTTTACCAACTTACACCAACTACACACGTACAAATTACAATGACTCAGTGACTAGTTTTTGAAAATTGTTTTTTCTTCATTGAGAAAACATGTCAGTTACTTGTCAAACCAACAACAACCTACCAAACAGACAAGATTTGCTCTTTTGGATAATTTTCTTTTCAATGCCATCATTCTCAGACTACTGTTTTAGTATAATTGTCTGTAACTGATAAGAAAGAAACCTTAAACTTTACTTACAATGACATATAAACAAATAATCATTGCAAATCAGATAAAAGATTATTTTTCAAATCACAAACTCAAACAACATATGACTAAAACTAAATATAAACAATCCAGTATCCCCACTTAACCACTCCCTTATTTGAAATCCAACTTCATCTAGTGGTCATATCACTCCACACTTTCCTATAATATATATATTTTATATATATAAAACTCTAAGAAAAAGGGCACTAAGTGCTGTATTATTATTACATGATATGATGTATTAGTACTTAATTAATTAACCTTTGAAGTAGTAATTTTTTGGTCACGCCTAGAGAGATGAACTTTCAAACCATGTTTCATGTACATAGTCAAGGCCAATTTGGGCACAACAGGGTGATTCTCCACAACCTTGACATGGTAACGGTAGATGATTGACGCGGCCACGAATTTCATTTGGTAGTAGGCAAAGTCTTTGCCTAAGCACAGTCTTGGTCCGCCATTGAATGCTGTGAATTTGTAAGCTGATTCACTCATGTACCGCCCGTCTCGGCCTAGCCATCTCTCGGGTTTGTATTCAAGACAGTCCTTACCCCATATGGCTTCTGCTCTTCCCATGGCGTATATTGCATACACCACTTTGGTTCCCTTTTTCAACTCTGTCCCATCTGGGAATTTTTCATCTTCAACTACCTACAAATTTAATAATCCTTAAAAAAAAGTTATACAAAACACATTTCATAGCTAATCATAATGGAATGAACACAACATTTTGGCGACATACACAAGCTAATTTTATGAGGTCATCTCTAATATTGAACTATTATTGAAGGATGTCAAGTAAAATATCAATTGTATTTTTTTTTCTTTCTTAAGACCCTCAAGAAATAGAGAATTGCTTAATTACACCCGTAATGCCTAATACTTTCAATAAAGTTTTATATCGAGTTGTTGGACATTATAAGTATCTAAAATAGTATTAAGTAGCGAGTTTCATATAATTTAAATTAAATGTGAAGAATGAATAGGATGTTGTAATAATAATATGTAGATTTGAAGTTAGTTAATTACCTCCTTATGATCCACAGGAACCGAAGGATACAATCTAAGAGCCTCAGAAATAGCAGCCTGCAAATAATCCATTTTCTTAATCTCCTCTGCTTTAAACACCATAACCATCTCATCATCATCATCAACCACTTCTCTTTCCTTCACAATTTTAGAAATCTCTTCAAGAATTTTCTGCTCAACTATCGGATTTCGATCAAGAAGCCAGAAAAACCAACTCAAAGCCACTGAAGAAGTATCTCTCCCAGCAAGAATAAAATTAACACAAATATCTCTCAAAAACTTGTGGGAAAAGGGCTCACCCTTCTCATCTTTCAACCCCATAAACACAGTCAACAAATCAGACTTCATCTTCTTCTCATCGCAACGCGAAGAAAGCTCTTTCTTCCTAGTCTGAATCACATCCTCCGCGAACTCATCCACTCCTTCCAATGATTCCTTCAGTTTCTTCTCCGTTCCAATGTTCAAATACCTCATTAATTTCCACAAACAGGTGGGGGTCACAAACCTATCATCAAATTAATTATTATAATTAACACATTCGAAAGAAATCAATTTTCTTAATGTATAATTAATTTCAAATATATATGAATTTATTCTGAACTTGATATCAAATATATATATTTGGAGTCTTTTCATTTGTAAACTTTGTTTTTTTTTTCTTATTTTTATAGAACTACACAAAGTAAAATAACTTAAATCGTAATCCAAATTCATATAGAAACCCACCTAAAAAATACCAAAACAACTACGGAAGCAACATAAATCATAAAAATAAAAAAAAAATTTCAAAATAATATATTAAGTATAATTCCCCAATATATTAGTTATAAGAAAATTCACGGTTCCATGTAAAATATTGTATATTTTTATTACATACTTTTATTTATTATTTATTGTTAATTTTAACATTTTTTTATGAAATAAATTTCTTCAACAATTTAAAGAATGTCACGTCAAATAAAAAAATGAAATTATATTATAAAATAATTGAAAATACATAGGGTGTACAAAATATTTATTTTTCTTGAAAAAAAATATGTAATTAAATTCATTGGCTAAACATGATTATTAATTACTTAAATTTTAATTATTAATCACATACCTGAAAATGGTGGCTTCAGTGGCGTCCTCGAAGGCTTTAGCGAAGGGTATTTCCGGTAACCCCTTTTGCAAGCAACCGGGATCGACTCCAAAAGCTATCATACAAACGTTATCAAACGTTAACCTTAACAAAACCTCTTGAAGATCTAACGCCGTTAACTTTTGGACGGAGTCATCTAACACCGTTAAAAGTCTTTGGTGAACTAACTCACGAAGAGACTCAGTCGTTAGATTTCTAAACTTAGCTGAATGAAACTCGATACTTGCTGTTTTTCTCTGTCTTTGCCAAGTTTCATTATCAGCACTGAAAATACCATCACCTAGGAGATCACGAACTGTGTCACGAAAATAAGGTCCTTTTGGGAAATTAACAAACTTTGTTTTGAGAAGATACTCCAAGTTTCTTGGATCAGATGTTACAACACAGTTGAGGTTGCTAAACCATGGTCCTTTGAAATGAAACGTACCGTTTTGTGTTTTGAGAACGTTAGAGATCCACTCGTACATGTTGTTGGATTGTAAAGCTGAGGCCAAAGACGGTAACATGCCAAGAACTGGCCACACTGGTAACCCTTGTTTTCTCTTTTGTCTCAGTGAATGTATGGCTATGAACACGAAAATTGCTGCGAAAATCTCCAAGAGTTGAAGGTGGTGGAAAAAGACAAAGTTACCCCCGGTGGTGGTGGTGGCGGCCGTGGTGGCATCGGTGAAGTTATTGGTGTTGGTTGTGATATTATTCATGGTGTTGGGATGATGAGAAGTTTGCATGGGAAAGAAATAGTTAATATGTGAAAAAAGTTGTGTAGTCATGAGTTATAATGTGATTGGTTTGCTTCAATAAGCAAAAATTAGTATAGAGTAGTTTTGATTTGGTGAGCTGAAATAGTTTGTGTAGTCTTCCTAGTTATATTGAAATTAGAATAATTGGGCTTTTTTTTCCTTTCTAAATGTGAATGGTTTATTATGGATACATGTAATTGGGAAAAGGTATTTTTTCTAAGTTGGGGAATATTTTGATTTTGTTTTTGGACTCAAAACCAAATGTGGGAGTAAGTAGTACGTAGGAGTCTTTATGAGTTTAATTGAGTGTCAAAATGTGAAAGAGGAATAAATTGACACTCTTTTGAAAATGAAGAAAGGAGTAATCTTGATGTGTAGAGGACAAGTTATTAAGAGAGTAACTAAATATTATTAGAGCTTAGGATGATGATGAGGAGGAGATAAGAAGTGGTTGAAACGGATAACCTAATAAGGTTTTATAGTGTAACTATTTTCCAAGGTTTATTATTGCTTTGCTATTTCTCAAGTTATAATGTAGTGTGTTTATATATATTTCTCAAGTTGTCAATTTCATATCATATTTATACTTTATAGATACTACATATTGCTAAGCGACATTATTAGTTATGATTAGACTTATCTTTAATTAATAAGAACACGTATATATGCATACCAAAAGTAAGGTGACCAACATGTCAATCCACGTGGATGCACCACTATTCACTAATTTCGTCGGCATATTTGTACCCGCGTGGGTCGACCCGATACACTTTTTTTGTTTTTTTTGTTTTTTTTTTTTTAAAAAAAAGCTATATATAATATTTTATAATAGAGCATTATCAACATTATGACACTCTTATTATTAATGAAGATAAATTGGGGCATAAATACTCAAAATGTTGTGTTTGTAAGCGAATTAAATTTTGAGACCCTAAAAAATATATATAAAAAAATTTGAAAAAAAATGTTATGAGATTTAAACCCATGATATTATATAATATATCATACACCTCAACCAACTAAATTATAACTATTTATTGTTTACAATACACTTAATTTTACTTTAATAAAAGTTTAATAATTTTTTTAGAGGAAATTATACTCTATACCCTTTTTATACTGTTCTCTTTTATTTTTATCCTCTTTTTTAAAGTCTATCATTTTTACCTCTTTTTTTAAACATTGTATTAATTTTGTCTTTGTCACTTCAAGATACTCTCGATGTGACTCTCTTATGTCAGGGTATTTTGGGTAAAATACATATAAAAAGAGGTATGTTTCAACTAAATTTAAAAATAGAGGTAAATTTGATTAATAAAGTGGTATTTTTCAACTTACCCCATTTTTTTTATTATTTTGGGCCCTCAAAAAGAGTGAGCCCTAGGCACGGGCCTAGCCCGCCTATGCCTAGGGCCGGCCCTGTGTGGATAGAAACATGTAGTATGAATTACTTTCAAATCTTATTTTAAATAAATTCAAAATAGAATCTATTTGACGAAATTAGGTAATTGTTAGATTTATTTTATTTATAAATTCAAAACTTTTCGTTATTACTTAAAATGTCATTTTTCTTTTTTAAGTTATTTTTTACAATTTCACTTAATTTTGATAATTCTTTACAAAATAAAAAACTAATCCATTTAAAAAATTTAACCAATTATTAATTAGGAAATTCAATTAATTATCTAGAGTATCAGAATTTAATTAACAAAAAATTATCAAAACTATAGGCCAAAGAGAAACCAACTAAAAACAATATGGAACTTGGCATATTATGAATTAAATTTTTTATTGCATATATAGCTAATCCACCACCTAATATATTTTTATTTAACTAAAAGTGAATTAGAGAATATTTTTATTTGTCATGTTCATATCATGTTTAAGGGATTAATGCACATATGATTTTTTTGGTCAACCACAATAAACACATATATGTGTATATATATAAGTATATTCATGTCATGTAAACCAAACAAGGTCACTGTAAAAATTAAAAAAAAGTGTCACGCACGTTGTTTTGTGTGTGGGACACAATTCGTGTGTTTTGCAAAATCGTTTTCAAATCATGACCCAGATTTTATTAATTATTATTATTAACAATAATAATTATAATAATAATAATGACTATTGTTAGCACGAAAAAAAAATACCTTAAATTCGAAAAATACATATTATATAATTGATTAAATTCATTTATAACAAGTCATTCAAATTAGCAATCAAGTCATAAATAAATACATCAAATTAATAATTAGCTAGTATAAAACTACACTATACCATTTTCATCACTAAACTCATGATAGTAATCGGAGTTGGCTTAAGGTTGCAATCACCTTTAATTAAACAACTTATATCAAATCATATTATTAAGTTCTTCTATCTCTGTTGGTATATGTATATGGAAATCCAAAATAATAATATAATATAATTATTATTTTGCATTTGGAAGGGATTCGTTGGAGGTTAGGCAGTTGATATTAATAAATTTATATATATATATAAATATAAATTTATAAGTGCTTCTAATATATATGGGTACACCGATGAATCCATATCTGTTTTGATTTTATATTTTAATTTTTTTATAATCGTATACGTTATAGTTATTTAAGATATTCTGTAAAAATTTCAAAAAATTCTAGAAAATTTACAATATAGAAAATAATGTTCAAATAATATATTTTACACGTGTATAAAAGAGTAACACATGCAACAAATAATTTGAATCTTATTTTTAGCTAACGTGTTAAATTTTTTTAAAATTTCTTAAAATTTTACATAATGTCTTAAATAACTATAATGTACACGACCATACAAAAATTAAACTAAAAAAGTTTCTCATACCGAAGAGATAAAAATGCATCGACGCATCACTTTAAGAGTAGATTGAAGAATTTTTCTATATTCATATAGTTTTTTTTTGAAAGATATATTCATCATATAGTTACTATCTGGTTATATATATACATGTATATATCCATCTAATGAAGCAAGTAATATTATTCAACAAATTTAATTAATTAATTAGCATCTTATTTATTTCTATTATGTTATATTCTATTAATCACACACATGAATAATTACGGTATATATTTGTTGGCAAAACACTTTTAATTTTTCTTTTTTTTACTATTATAATTATGTACACCTTTATATATATATGGCAGTAAAACTTGGAAGCCATTAATTTAATATCACACAGATTATACGTATAGCTTCACACCATGAATATGAATTGATCATCAATATATATATATATGGGTGACTATTCAATGGTTACATTTTTATTGTAACCATATAGTTATATTTTTTTTTAACCTGTAATAGCAGGTTACCAATAGGTAAACTTTCCTTTTTTAGATTTAGTTAATTATAATTAACTATTTTCTTAAAATAATTAATTAAATAGACATTCCTTTTTTAGAATTATTTAATTATAATTAACTATTTTCTTAAAATAATTAATTAAATATTTAACAAGACCTCTTTTAGCAATTAATATTTATATTTAAATCCTTACTTGAATTATTTTAATAATTAAGCCATTTAATTATAATATTTACAATAAAATTTATTTTTTACAAAAATTAAACTTCTTTTGACATAAATTAAAATTCTCTTCTTATAATAAATTTTTAAATAATTAATTATTTTTAAATTATATTTAATTATTTTGTTACAATTATATGAACTAAGTATGAGGCCTCAAGCTAATCAATCGATAACAAGTGCAGCCATTTTTTTTCTAAAAAATCCTTCAACTTATTTCATTTTTTACTTTTTAAATATTTAAATAAAAAATTAAATAATTAAGTGTAATAATTTAAAATTAAGATTACAAGAATAATAAAATTTAAATTATGAAATTATATTGTGTATAATTTTAAATTATAAAAAGTTTTGCTATAAAATTCTAAATAATTTAAGTATAAAAAAATAAATTGCTAAAAGATCCTTATATAGTAATAAATTGCAAAAAATTAATTAATAATTATAAATAATTTAATTTTAAAATATAATTAATCTTAATTAAAGTTTTATAAGGAAATAAATGATTAGGTTACTTTCAGGTTACAAGTTATTTATAATTTATTTTTATTTAATTTCTAAATTAATCACAACCATTTAATAGTAATCTAATGGCTTAAAAAAATGTGACCATGATGGTTACAATAAAAATGTAACCATTAAAACCTCTTCCATATATATATATAATTCTAAATTTTAAACACATATGACCCCAGCCACAAGCCACACAATTAATATGAAGGGCCACTATATATCTATACTGTTTATATAATAATCCAAAATCCTTATAACACTGTACACATAAGATCATATATTTTGATATTTGTATGTACGAATTACTTAAATCTATAATATATATAAATGAATAATGATATTTTGAACACAAAATACGTGCACCAAAATTGTTGCACTAGTAACATGAAACTTATGTAAAAAAATAGAAGAATTTTCAAAAGTATTTTTTTTAAGTATTTTATTTATAATTTTACAACCAAAAATTTTTTATTATAAAAATACGCTTGTAAAATTTTAAAATTACAAAAATAAATTTTGATCAAATAAAAAAAATTAAAAAACACTAAAAAATCAACCTCACAATAACTATATAAATAAAACTATAAAAAAAACCAATCAAAAAATTCAACCTCATTATATATAAACTATGTAAAAAAATAATTTAATTAATTGTTTTTGTAATTTTTTTTAAAATTTTTTCTAATATATATAATTAGGAAATAAAAAACTACCATAATGATACTTAATTTTTTTTTTATATTCAATTCTTAATTAGTGCTTCTTGAATATATATATGATTGAGAACATTGATTTATAAAATATTTTATCATCATATCCACACCAGATCCTTCCAGAAGCTAAAATTATTAAGTCATGTAACATATAACCAAAATCAATAGGATTTAATTTTGTTAATAAAATATAATTAATAACTTTATGTATATATTTTAAAAAATTATAATATGATGTTATAATCAATAAATAGTCGTTAAATCATAATATGTCAGTACTGTAATTAATATTAAATAATAATAAATATCATTATCATATACACTTTTTGATTTAATAAAAAATAGTATTAATTAATTAACTCTACTACACTAATAATTATAATTATCATCATTTGGTGCGTTATCACATTCATTTGGTTGTAACAATAGTAGTACTTGTGTAAATTAATTGGTGATATATACAGCAATATTAAATTTTGCTCAACTAAAATTTATTGCATATTTCCTTATTAATTCCACTAGCTATGTAATAAATATTAAAAGAAATATATATTTTTTCCTCTTCCAATTAATATTATAACTTTATTATCGACAATCAATCAATCAAATCGAAAAGAAAGATATATTCAATGAAGTTGACAATAGGGATTTTAATTAATTTAAATTGTTGTACATTATAAATTTATTTATTGTTAGGTAAGATCCTATTATTTATCATTGTTCTACCACATAATTTTAAAACAATTCCATATATTCAATACAATTACTAAAAACAAAAAATCATCGTAAACCTTCAAATTAAAACCATGCTAATGTAAAAAACGACGTACGTTATTACCATGCAAAATGAGGATGAACAGTAAAACGGCAATGGACTAATATAAACGACAACCATTTTAATAACGACCAGAAGTCTAACTTAATTAAATAAAAGAAAAAAAAAACATAAAATGAGAGAGAAATGTAACAAGATGTAATGAGTGTTGTTTTGTGGAAGTGTTTGTCGTTTTTAGCATATCTTGCACTTACCTATATAGTATGTATTTAGGTGAATCTTATCCCAAAATTTGCACAAATAACATTGCACTAATTCACATGACCCGTTGTCTAGTCGATTGTGTACACTATGGGCCTGTTTGGTACGCAGGACTGGATTGGATTAGACAGACTAATTTGTCCAATCCAGTGTTTGGGCATGTTACAAGTCTGGATAACTAATCCAGTTAACCTCATCTGTCTGAGATTATTTATCCCATCCAGCAGGGTGAGATAAATAATCCCATTCAGGTGAGTTTTTTTTTATTGTTTTTTTAATTTAAATTTTATTAATATATTTTAAATTTAATAAGAATTTAAAGGAAATAATTATCACACATTTATTTATACATTTTTTTATCAAAAATTTATTCATTAAAATTAGTGAAAATGTATAATTTTGAATTATTATACATAAGTTTTTAAAATTTAGAATATTATTAATTAAATAATAGTTACTTAAATTGATTCTAAGAAAAAAAATATGACAATAAAATTATATATTATTTTTAAATTACTAAAAAATTTATATAAATATTTTAAAAAATTAATATTTATATTAAATTAGTGTTTAAGATAAACAATTTTATATTATTCAAGTATTTTTATTTTACTATTTTAATTATTTATTAAATAAAAAATATGATAAAATATTTTATTATATATTTATGATATATTCTTAATTATATATGATATATTATTTTTTTTGCTACGAATTATTTATTTATATTTATATATTTTAATTTTAATTTATTATTATATATTTTTATTTAATTTAAGTTTTTTTTTTTCTAAAAGGAAATAAATAAAATAGGGGATAAGTTGAAAAATGCCTCTTTTATTAATCAATTAATCAAATTTACCTCTAATTTTATATTTATTTGAAACATACCTCTTTTTATATGTAATGTACCCAAAATACCCTGACATAAGAGAGTCACATGGAGAGTATCTTGAAGTGACAGGGGCAAAATTGGTACAATGTTTAAAAAAAGAGGTAAAATTGATAGATTTTAAAAAAGAGGGTAAAAATAAAAGAGGATAATATAAAAAGGGTATAGAGTGTAATTTCCTCATAAAATAGTCCAGTCCATTCTAAAACCAAACACAGGATTACTTTCAGCATAATCCAATCTTGTCCAGTCCAGTCCAATCTTTTTCAGTCCAATCCAGTCTAATCCTGCGTTCCAAACGGGCCCTATAAGTTTATAAATAATGTGAAAGTTTAAATATATAATTGTGTAGTTATTATTGAATATGATGAGATTTAGAAAATAGAATATAGTTCAATTAATTATGAGATTCGTACTGCCTCGAAAAATGTACTTTGGAGATTAGAATCCGTTACCCATCAATTGGTGCTTGTATCGTGTGGAGAAGAAGAATTCATGGTTGCCCTGACAAGCTTGAGCAATTGGGCTGAAAGATTTTGTTAATCATAGTGGGTTGGATACTTTAAAAAAATAGAGGAGGTGTGATGATATTCCTTTTTATTTTTGTTGGATTTTGAATTTTTTTTTAATTTTACCAGAAAAGTGTAACACTATGAAAATATTGTAATAGGGATTATTAGTAATTTTTAAATAGTGTGAAATATATAATTGTGTAACTATTATTGGATATGAGTTTGAGAAAATAGAATTTCTATTCAATTAAGAAATTCACAGTGTCTCCAAGAATACAATTCAAAGATTTATCCTGTCTCGTGAAAGAACCATTACATTACATATGATGGTCCAAAATAAATAGAGAGGTGATCAACCAGGTGAAGAAGAGCGCTGCCTCTGTATGGAGGAGTGTGATAAAGCTGTAAAGGAAATTAATTAACTGCTGGGCTATGCCGCAAAGAATAAGAGTAGGTCTTTATTTCCTCCCTAAGTACTAAAGACTCAGGATTTGAGAGGAATTATTCAGAATGTATATATTGGCAATAATGAAAAGTAATGATATAATTTTACCTATGAAAAAAGATTTAAATTTAGTTTTTCGAGAAAAAGTACTCTGTAGAAATATTATTGTAATCGTGATAGAATACTTGGAAAAATCAATGGCTAAAGTTCCATTTGATATCTTAAGTACTGAAATACAACAAAAATGAGAATATATAGGTTATTACATATATTGAACCGAACCTCTATAATCTCTGTTGCCCTTTATATTTAAGTTCTTTGTTTTCATAAATATTATGATCAATTTTGTCATAATTTTGACTGCGCGACGTACAGTTTTTTAGTAGGATATCTATCACTATATATATACATAAAAATTAAGTCTATCTGTGTATATATAAAGGCTTTGTCACTATAATATAAAATATATAAAATATTATAGAAATTTTTTCTAATATATAAGTTTGAATTTAGAAATTAATAATCTGGAAAAGACAATGATTAACTAGTTCAAACAAAACTCAACTAAAAAAAGAGTACATTTATGTATCATCAAGATATAAATATATGTCTCTAAATTAAAACTTAATTATTATCATCGACCATCATCATATGGCTCAAACATTTGGATATTCATACTATCAAACCCTTCAGTCACACCAACATTACTTGAATTAGGTCTCAACAAGAATTCAGCCTCTTCTAGTACAATTAGGGAATTAGGGTTTTGATCATGATCATCATGGCCCCATGGATGTGTTCCAACCTTGGATCTCATCACTCCCTCAAGCTCACTTGCAACTTCTTTCATACTAGGCCTCTCTTCACCATTCACTCTTAAACAACTCTTGGCTACATTAGCAACTGCCTTTAGTTGCTCAATATTCCCTTCATTAACCACTCTTTTATCAAGAATTTCTAGCAATTCACCTTCTTTCATCGACGAAATGAAGTACATTGCTAGATTTCTCACACTTTCTTTTCTATCAAAACAAACAGCCATTTCACCCGTCAGTAACTCTGCCAACACTATTCCAAAACTATAAACATCGCTCTTTTCAGTCAATTGGCTAGTTTGAAAATATTCTGGATCCAAGTAACCTAATGTTCCTTGTACCAAAGTGGTTAGTTGAGTTTGATCAAGTGGAACTAATCTCGAAGCTCCAAAATCCGCAACTTTAGTAGTGTAATTTTCATCTAATAGTATATTTGCAGTCTTGATATCTCTATGAATAATTGGCATTGAAGTCGAAGAATGTAGGTACGAAATAGCTCCAGCCGTTTCTGTTGCGATTTTTAAACGCATTTCCCACGATAATAAAGGGTATTTTTCTTTCTCATGGATGTGATCAGAAAGTGTCCCATTTGTAATGAACTCGTAAACTAACAAAGGAACTTCAGTTTCCAAACAACAACCTAATAATTTGACCACATTTCTATGGTTAATTTGAGAAAGAACAATCACCTCATTTATGAATTGCTCAATTTGACTTTGGTTACCAATTTTGGATTTCTTAATGGCAACAACTTTGTTATCAAGTAATATTCCTTTGTAAACTGTCCCATAACCACCTTGGCCAAGAACTCTGCTTTGATCATAGTTATTAGTGGCTTTTTTGAGTTGTTCAGCTGTGAAAATTTTGGCTGTTGAAGTGTCTGAAGAAGAACTTGTTTGATGAACAAGTTGTTGTTGTAATAATATTCCTCCATTTTGTTGGAAAAACTGTTCTTTGAGTTTGATAAGCTTTCTTTTCTTTAGTACCCAATATGCCCAAGAACAACCCAGAAGCAGTAGCAATAGGCCTATAGAGACACCTATAAATATATAAACCAACAAAATAAAATTTAGAACGTTTAATAATATATTTAATTTTAAAAATTATATATAGCCAAATTAATAATAGTATATATCTCTATTTAAAAATTAAGTATAAAATGTACCTTTGGGAAATATTATAAATTTATTCACCCAAAAAATAACACAATATAATTTAAAAGTACAAAATTTTTAAGATACCAATTATTTTAGCCACTATACTATTTTCATTTGAAGATTTAAGTGAATTATTGTCATAAAACTTTGGCACTGTGACTCTGTGATGGGTTATTTGTAGTTATTTTTCAATTCTAGCTAAGGTTGTTGTGTTTGGCTAAATTTCTCTGTTTTTACTTTTAATTTCTTTGAAAGTTCTTTGCGAGAAAAATACTAAAATTAAATTCTGTTAAAAGAATTTTATAATTTTAATAGCTGAAAAATTACTGATTACTTGAGAAGCCTAAAAGCAGCTTTTAAAATCAGAACCAATTATCTTAAGCTAAGTAACTTTACCTTCCAAAAATGAAATATTTAATTTGTTATAACGTAGGTCATGTTCCACTACTCCAAACCAAAGATATGTTAAAAGAATACATGGCTAGGCTAGCTAGCTAGCTACTACGTATACCCAAATATTCAGATCAGATGATATATTAATTAAGGGATTTTTAGAATTTTATATAATTAATACAAACACAAGTGGTCAAAATAAAATGCAAGCACTATGTATATATTATTATCTTATTACAAAGTTTAATAAAATATAATATAAATAAAGATATCATAGAAATTCTTTCAAAATGGGCGGAAAGCACAATCAATAATGGCATGCGGTGAAGCTCATCATCCCCAAAACCAATATATTAATTTAGAGTGCGTTTGGAAGTAACTGTATAATTACTAAGTAAGGTAATTATTAAAATGGTAAGTACACAGTTTAGTAATTATACTATATTTTAAAATGCAAGATGTGTTTAGATATGAAGTGGTAATTACCTATGAATTCTTAATATCTTGTTTGAAAAAATAGTTAGTAATTATATGGGAAAATAATATTTTTTAGTAGCTAATGTTTATATAAATTTTTTTCAGTAATTACACAGTGTAATTACATTTAATTCTTATGGGGGCCATGAGAATTAAAGAGTGTAATTGGAACCCCTTAATTACTTCTAATTATACAGTTATAGTATAATTACATGGTCAGACAAATATGCTAAATTGTGTAATTACCTTTAATTACATTGTGGCTTTCTAAACGCAAGATCAGTAATATATATTTAATTTTAATTATATGTAATTAATACATATACTTACCCAAGGCAATGGAAATGGTTAGGACAGAATGGTTAGTAGTAGGAATAGGAGAGCAGCCTGTTCCATTTTTGGTGCCATCTCCTTTATATCCCTTAGGACATGAGCAACTGAAACTCCCAGCCAAGTTAATGCAGCTTCCCACACACGGATTATCACCATCGCACTCATTTATATCTAATCAAAATCAACAATAATAAATACAAATTATTTTTCTATCAAAAAAAATAAATAATAATAATTGAAGCTACCATCAATAATAAAAATAATCATATATATTAAAAAAAAACAAATAAATAAAAATATATACCTTGGCAGCCATTGATAAGGTAAGGATTGCCTTGATAACCGTGTGAGCAATTACATCTATACCCAACTCCATTAGTAGAATTCAAGCAAAAACTATTACTATCTCTACAACCATATTCATTATTATCATCTTTCTGTAATTGAGCTTCTTCACAACTCAAATTCCCAATAGCCCAATCAAGAATCAAAGGAACACTTTCTCTCTTCTGAAGATCCTTTAAATCAAGAGAAGAGAATTCATAAGCATCATCTTCAACCACAAAAGAATAATCACAAGGGTTAAAATCAAACACTTCCTTGTGATCATTCAAACTTCCTAATGAAACAGCAAAATCTATCACATCTTCCGGTATGCTCATTTGGCAACACCCCACACCCGAACACGACCCGTTTACTACGTCGTTTATTTGATTACACATGGATATGCATCCCGCCGAGTAGTTTCGCCCCTCCAAACCCCCGATAACCGCCAGCGAATCGCACCCCACCACCGCCAATTTATTTCGTCTATAGGTAACAAAATAAAATAAATATGGTCAACATTATTTTGTTACCAATTTATTAATTAATCAATGACGGGAGGTACACTGATAACTTATTTTTTTAATATTAATAATAATATTTATTTTTTTTTACCTGGCGGAGAGTGGAAAATTGGAGTTTGTAGTCATAGTACGAGTAATTTCGCTACTATTACTCGTATTATTCCCGAAACTGTCGTAACAGTTTCGGGCAATTGGGCCTTCAACTCGGAGTTCACCATTTATTATTGAAATATCAAGAATAGAAACGTTACTTTTTGAAAAGTAGAGTTTGGGAGAATCAATTTTGCTATTAGTGTCGTTACAAGCGACGAGAAACGACTCGTCGTGGTAACAACCCGGTCCTGTCCCGAAAGGGAAGGGAATTTTCACCGAGCCACAACGGTCTAGGCAGGTGGAGCCATTAGTAGTAGTAGTAGTACTGGGCTGAGAATATGTTGGTTTTGTGGCTAAAATTAGAAGAAGAATTGAAATCAGACAAGGCAGTAAATGGCTGGCTTTCATGGTTTATTGATTATCTCTTTGCTATATTCCTGTTTGGAGTACGTAGATATGATCAAATGGTATGTATATATATGTGTGTCCAAATTTGAGGACTGTAGATTGAGTCTAGTATTCTATGCTAGTTTAAAATAATATTATTGGACGTGCTCTAATTAGTTGACCTTTGACCTTGATGGCAATTACTAGAGAAAGTACGTAAGAAGAATATATATATGTAACAAAAGCTAACAATAATTATAAATTCGGTATAATAATTAACCACGTTTTGTAATTATTCGACTCATGCATTCAGGTCTGTACAATATATTAATTAATTAAATTAAAAGCTAATATTTGAAAGAGTGAGTGGGGACTTGGTCAGTGGAGGCTAGCCGTGGCCTGTGGGCTAATTGTCATTATCACCACAAACAAAAAAATATAGTGCAAAAAATAAAATAATATTGTGAGAAGCTCTTTCTCAGAACTTTAGTTAAGGAGTAATGAGACTAAGGGAGCACCTTCCTACAACCAAGTATAGCAATTGATCAAACAAACAAGGTGTCATTTTCAAAAGTTACCAGTTAGCTAGAATTTTCTTTTGTTACAAATTAGACCCGAATTTAATTGGATTTTTTTTTTGTTTTTTTTTTAATGTGAAAAGAGTAATATTCACAGTAAGCTATATTTATAACCAATTTAACTATAGAACAAACTAATATATATTCGAAAATATCTTACAGAAGAGGACAATTAAACGCCATCATGATAAGTTCTGGTACGTAGAAGTAGTATTGTTGCAACCCGCTTCCCAATCGGTCTCACCAGTAGGACTCTTAATGTCAATTCAGCTACAGCTGTATCGACTCAACAGGTAGCTATGGCTTTCAACGGAGAATAAATCACATCGGTTGCTTTCTATAGTAGGTTATTTGTCTGTGATTGTTCGAAATAGGCAGTCACGGGCTGATTCGAAAATTGTAAATTTTATATTGCTTATACACGAACCCAGTTGATATTACATAATTTGATTTTAGAAGTCTTTCTTGTGCCTTTATTTTTGTCAAAGAAACTCATTGATGTGAAATTATATGAATTATTTGGTGAAAGAATTGTAGAAGATGATGAAGGTTTCTAAGAAGAAGAAAGAAAGAAAAAAAAAAATACTAAAACAGAGATTTAATAATTCATTATACATGTTTGTACTTTCCTGAGCTCCCGTTTTAAACTTTATTTGTTACTCTCTTTCTATACACATGTTTGGGAGAAATATATTATCCATTTTTTTTTTCTCAACTAGAGGAAAACTTTAAGACGTGCAACTTCCATTTCAGACTGGATTGATCAATGTCAAGAAAACTTGACACAATAGACATTATTTTACAAATTTGCAGTCTCTCTGTTTCCATCTATTTGGATGATTAAAATTTAATTGACTAACATTTTGGAAATACGTTATTGATGATATGGTTTTTCTATTTCACATCAATGTTAGTTTCTACTACCCTTGTTCTTTGGGATAATACTTATTGTATAACATCCATGTAATCATCAATTAATTAACTTTGATTTTTCTCTCAATTTCACATATGTCTTTCTAGCCATAGAACAATTATTGCCTCCTTTAATGTATTTGTAATGATCTTATGTGCACTTATTTTTTGGCGCATCAGACTTATTTATGCACTTATCATGCATAAAAAGTAATTATATATGTTTGTTTATTTAGCAATAGCCTTGGTGTTGGATTTAGATTGTTGGGAGAAAATCTCTGCGTACTGAAGTACCAGGGAGAACAAGCCAATTTGACTAATATTTTTATTTTGCAATTAGTTCCAGAGTTTAAATGAAATATGCTTAATAAGTTATTTTTTGTTCACAACTTTATGTTTATTCGTTAAGTAATTTGTGTCTTGCTTATTGCTCTTTGTATGTGTTAAAAATTGTCTTTTTTACTCTTAGCACATTGCATTTACAGATGATGCATCTATTAGAAAAGGAATTAAGAACTAAAGCCTACAAAACATGACAAAAATTGGTATTATCCGGATCAAAGAACGCAACTATGTCATCTAAGCTCATCAATCTAATATGGTGGTCAAGATGTCTATTGTAATCCCCAAAGCACACCAAGCTCGAGGCTTAGCATTTTCTATCTATTCGGTTAATTAAATACGATAGATTATAAAATATTAGGAAGAGTCGTCAAAGCTACACAAAAGAATTAAGAGATAATTTATTTTCATAATTTATATTATATATCAATTAATATTACTTTACTATCAATTAATCTTGTTGCTCTTCTTTCTTTCCTCGCGGGCAGGAAGCACCTCTAACTGCAATGAATGATTCTACTGTGTATATAAATAAATGACAATCCAACTACTTGCAGATTTAGAAAAAACAAAAAATGTGAAATATTAGTGCATGTTTGACATCATAACTTAAAAACAGAAAATTGTTTTTAAAAACAATTTGGTTTGTTTAACCTTGTTTTTTAAAAACAGTTTTCAGAAAATAAAGTTACAAAAAACAAGAATTTTGAAAACAACAAAATGTTGTTTTCTGTTTTAAAAACCAATTCACTTTAGGTCAATATTGTTTTTAAAAATCACTAACCAAACGTGACTTGTGTTTTAAAAACTTCAAAAATTATTTTTTGTTCTCATTTCTAAAAACAATTTTTTAAAACAAAAAACAAAAAACAATACCAAACATGCTCTAAATATTTCACCATGTCTTCAATAGGTGAAGTGACATAATATTAGAAGTATCCCCATATTTATCTTAAAGTATAAAAATAGTTAAAACATTAATTTTATATATTTTTAAAATTGAGATGTCGTTTATCTTTAAAATATAAAAAATTATTGGGCAATATTGTCCCGCATGAATCAAATATAAAAATATTGAGCTATATATAAGAACATGGGCTCCACTCATCACCAATTGGTTTTGAAATAGAATCTATGATTCTCAACATGGTATCAGAGCCATATCCCTATAGCGGGCTTTCGATCCATATTTATCAAAGAGTTAGCCAGCCGCAAGCAAGCAAAATGATACTCCCAGTTGCGAACAAGAATAAACGAGCAAATGACACTACTTAATTATGATATGGTGATTCAAGATTGGTGAGCAAAACTAGTCACCATCTTGAGGAAGAATATTGGGCACTATTGTTCCACAGGGATCAAATGTAAAAATATTGAGTCATATATAAGAACATGACCTACTTCACTCATCACCAATTGGTTTTGAGATGGAATCCCATAATTCTTAAACAAAAATAATTAAATATTTTATTTTCAAAACTTTCGATAGTGTTTCTATTTATTTTCTAAATTTCTATTATGTTTTCTATTTTTTTTTTTTTAATTTAGACATTAATATTTTCTTAAAATTTTCTTTTCATACTTTATATTATAATTATTTTTAAGTGTATTTTATTTAATAAAATTGTATAAAAATAATTAAGTATACCTCCGTAAGTACAATTGCACGTAACTTCGGCCTAGTATAGTATAAAGTGAAATGTTTAATTTTATTTTTGTTTAGATAATTATTAAATAAAATAAATCTTTTTATTTTTAATAAAAAACTATTTCAAGGTGTTTGAATGAATTTTATTAAAAAAATTGTGAGTAAATTATTTTAATTAATTTGAACATATAGCTAGGTTTAAAAAACTTATTTTGGCTCAAAAGAATTTTAAATTAAAAATTGACTGTTTATTCTTTATCCAGTTGCAGTGCTTTAATTTTTAATTATAAAACTTTTTTTAGAAAAAAAATATAGAATAAAATTATGAGTTGTATAATTAAGAATTTACTAACGTCAATTCAAGCTAATTATATGTCCACGCGCGTCCAAGGAATTAGTTTATAAATATTTGGTTAAATTACATAAATATATCATAAAATAAGTTTATAATATGTTATACTAATTTATCTCAAAAAAAAAATATATATGTTATACTAATTCTACAACCTTAATTTAAAAATAAAGTTGATCATGTCCTCGTTGACTTCATCATTATTTTTCTTGCCTATTTGACTACATAGTTAAAATAGTAGAATTCTAGAACCATATAAATATCAAGATAATTTTCTTTTTTCAAAATTCAACATGTTTCCTTTTACCAAAATTTTCAAGAAAATTATCATTAGTTTCCAAAAAGACAATACAAATTAATTATTAATTAGATTAGACATGTAAATACGGGTCAAATTTTTTGACACGGTACAAAATCAGCACGAGCCCAAAAAGCACGAGCACGATTAGGCACGAAAAAAATATAGGGAAATTTACATGATATACTAACTTTTACTATTTTTTTACAAAAATACTGCCAGGCGGTATTTTTTACTTTTTTACTGTGTTTTTTTATAAGTTTCATACTGCAGTATACTGTGTTAAGTTTTCACTGGTATTCTACTAGTGTTTTACTAGTGTTTTACTGGTGTTTTGAGTTATTCTGCTTTGTGTTTTGCTGGTGTTTTATAAAAACACAGTATTTTTGAAAAGATTTCCGTGTGACAGTATTTTTATAAAAGTTAATCAAAATTACAGTATTTTTGTAAGTTTCCCAAAAATATAAGCTTAAATATGACATGACACGATGCTATAAATTGCCACGACACAACACAAAAAATATGTCCTTAAGCACGACACGAGACACGAGAAACACGAAAGATACAACACGTGTACACGAATAAACTAGCTCGAAAAGCACGACATGCGACAAACGCAAAAAATACGCACGACATATTAAAATTCTTATAATTTATTATTAATAATAATAATATATGAATTTATCAATTATAAATAAATTAAAATAATAATAAAATTTATATGTAATACTGAATATTATAATTCTATAATTGAAAACATAAAAAATGATTATATATTAATTTATTTATAGGGGTTGTTATAAAAATTTGAGTATTTTTAAATAAATATTTACATTCTCATGTTAATAATTTTTTTATCTGTGAATTATTGTTCAAAAATTATATAAATATAATTAAAGCTATAAAATACACATACAATTTAATAATTGTAAAAATGATATGAAAAAGTAAAGCATGAATTTAAGTCCGGATATCAAAACGGGTTGGCCGCTTATTTAAGAAATACAGGCCAGTACAAGCAAAACACATCATGAAAATACAGGGCTTACGGCCGAGCTGTGTCGGGCCTACTCTTAAAAAATGTTACTAGAACAAGACACGACTCATATTTTTTTGTAGCACAGTACAACACAACCCATTTTTTAAAAAACACAAATAAATATGAGTGAAACCAGTACACCAATTCTTGATTAGACTAGAAAGAACAAAAGATCACGGATACATGCATACGTAATCGTGTACCTATATATATTCATTGTAAATAATTTTTTTAAATAACAAATTATATTAATTTGTTTTACTAAATTACTTACAATTATTAAATCTCATACATGCTAATGAAACTATATATGAAATTCATCACAAATAATTAATAATAAATAAAAATCTAAAACATGTAAAATTTATTTTTATATACAATCAAAGCTTGGTCAATTATTAGTACGTGTCTAGTAAAGAAAGCAATAAAAAAGCCGGCATAGTTAAAAATTCAAATTATACATATATTTATATAAACTCCACTCATGATATCATCATTCATGAATGACTAAATGAATTCTTTATTCATGTTAATAATTATACATATCCAAACATTCATATGATTGATTTATATTATTTGTCTATATATAGGTACGTACATGCATCTAGTTTAGATTTTTATTAGTTATAACACAAAATTAGTACAAAATTAAGTAAGAAACGATACCACCATGGAGGTGAAACACCAACAACAAGTGTTATTATTATTGAGTGTATCATCAACATTATTATTAATAAATAATGATCACTTAATATTAGCTAGTAATAATATTACTCTTCAAGGCTGCCCTGAAACCTGTGGCTCAGTAAAAATACCTTACCCTTTTGGAACCAAACAAGGTTGTTATTACAACAAAAAGTTCCTCCTCAACTGCAAACAAACAAATCCTTCCCACTCCCCAAAACTTTTCTTCCCCAATAGTACGTTTTCCAATATTCTCCATATTTCAATCCAACCCAGCGAAATCCTTGTCAAGGGAAAAGTTTCTCGAGATTGTTACGACAAGAGTGGAAAACTTATTGATAAACAAAGCAAGCTTAGGTCTCGTATGTGGACCGAGTCTAATAATATGTTTCCTTTGAGTACGAGGAACAAGTTCATAGGCGTTGGATGCGATACGGTGGCAATCATCGGTGTCAGAGAAGGGAGCTACATGGCGGGGTGTGTGGCCTCATGTTACGATATAAACGACGTCGTAAATGGTTCTTGTAGTGGAATTGGATGTTGTGAGACTGATATCCCACCTGGGGTTTCTAATGTCGTTACGTTTGTTCAGAGCTTAAACAACGGTAACTCCACAAATCATAGTTTGGTTCACCACTTTAATCCCTGCGGTTATTCTTTTGTGGCGGAAAATGGTTCTTACAACTTTACCACGGTTGATTTGAAGGATTTGATGAAAAAGAAGAAGAAGTTTCCGAGGATGGTGTTGGACTGGGCTGTTGGGAATTTGACTTGTGAAGAGGGCAAGCTCGTGAATAATCGGAGTGGCAATGGGTATGCATGCGTAGCTGAATATAGTGAATGTGTTAACTCAACTAATGGGTCTGGATATCAGTGTAAATGCTTAAATGGATATGAAGGAAACCCTTATCTACACCATGGATGCCAAGGTACGTAAGAATGATCAGAAATGCTAAATATGCATATATCATTAATATTGGTGTATTAATTAAGTATTTGGTTTTACTTATTTTAATTTAATAATAATTATTATAAGAAAGTAATAAAGCTCGTCATCACTTCATATATGATTAATTAAGAATTAAGAAGAGTACCAGTGCACCACAACAAGTGAGACCTAATATATATGATTTTTATTTTTCTTAAATATAATTTTTATTTTTTTTGGAAAATGGGTTTTTATGTACAAAATATAACATATATTTAAATCTAAAATTTAAGGGCTCATTAATTAGGGAATCTAGTGATCTAGTCACACGGTGGGTCAAATTTGACTATGTCCATAAACTATAAATAATAACTCCTTCAAAATAAATAAATAAATAAATAAACTATAATTAAAATATATTAGATAGCTACATTGATTTTATATGGCTATAATAAAATAAAAGTATTGTTAGGTTTCAGTACTACTTAATATTTTTTAGACGTGGATATTTTTTAAAAATTATTATATTAAATTACATGTGATTTAATTGTTAGTTAGACCAATAGTAATATTGACACATAAAAAAGTACTAGACACCTTTTAAATATCACCACGTACTACTGATACCAAATAATAATATTCAAATAAATAATATAGATATAATTTTAAGAGGATTTTTTTATTTTTACATTCAAAATAATTTTTTTTTTATAGTTTTACCAAAAATCTACATAGCAACTTAAATTGCAATTAAAATTCACATAACAACCTATATAAAAACTACCAGATTAACCACTTGAATAATTGTAAATTAAAAAAATAATATATGAGATAATTTCACTAATTTTAATTATTATTTATTTAATTATGAATATGCAGATATAAACGAGTGTGAGAGATTTTATAATATATGCAAGGAAAGGCAGTGTAAAAACGGGGGAGGGACATATAACTGCTCTTGTCCCCATGGATATACTTCTACTTCTACACTACTCCTCAACGGTACTGAAATATTCCGATGCCATCCTACCTATCATTTTGTGGCAAAACTTTCTCTCGCCTTGGGTACGTAATTATATATAGGCAACTAGCGTTTAAACTAGCTACTTTAGAAACTCAAACCGTAAATTTAAAAAAAAAATAAAAAAAATAATAATATATAAAATAATTTCCCATATATATAGATTACAATCTAACTCATTAAGAAAATTACATAGTACTCTCTCATTTTGAGTATGCTTATAATATATATGATGATGCATGTGTGTTATGACTTGGTAGTTTAATTGTTTTGTGATGGTTACAAAATACTCATCATGATTATTTAACATGAAAGGAATAGATGAATATTGAAATAATTATTAAAATATTATTAATACTTGCGATTAGTTTGATCCTCATAAAATATGTCTGTTCTACATTTTTGAATTGGTCTTAGACCATCTACAATATAGAAGATAAAATAAATTGATCTATATTTGGCATAAAATATGATTTTGTAATATTTTTGTATCAATTTTTATTATTATGCTCCAATATATAATTATGTATTTTGATATAAAATTTAATATATTATTTAATGCTCATCTAATACTTTATAAAAAATATAAAATAATAATAATAATATAAAGGTAAATATAAAATTTAATAGTAAAGTAATAATATTTAAAAAATCATATTTAATGTAAATTAGCATACTAACTAAACTGAAATAATAAAATATTAAAAATTGCATAATAGTAAATATAAAAATATAGCATTTATTGTGATAAATTTTGCATCATATTATATTATGATGTAAATTTGGATCACTTTTGATTATATGATATTTTTGCATCATAATTTAGCAAGTAAACTTTTAATAAAATAAATTATTTTTTGCATTTGCATAACCAAAAAAACTATGCAGGTATATGCACAGGCTTTTTGATACTGGTTGTAGGGAGCTCTTGGATTTATTGGGGAGCCAAAAAGAGAAAGCTTATCTTACTCAAACAAAAATTCTTTCAACAAAATGGTGGGTTTTTGTTACAACAACAACTCGTATCAAACCATTTATTAGGCGCAGAGACTGCAGTAGCAAAAATTTTCACAGCTAATGAGCTTGAAAAGGCCACTAATAACTTCGATCAAAGTAGAATTATTGGTCAAGGAAGCTACGGAACAGTATACAAAGGTGTATTAACAGATAACAAAATGATAGCTATCAAGAAGTCAAAAATTGGGGATCAAAGCCAAATCGAACAATTCATCAATGAGGTCATTGTGCTTACTCAAATCAACCATCGAAATGTGGTCAAATTATTGGGATGTTGTTTGGAGACAGAAGTTCCTCTATTGGTTTATGAGTTTATAACAAATGGTACACTTTATGAACATTTACATAACACTTTAGGCCAACACTCTTCAATACTATCATGGGAAATGCGTCTAAAAATTGCTATAGAAACTGCGGGTGCAATTGCGTATTTGCACTCTTCAACTTCGATTTCAATCATACATAGAGATATTAAGACTGCAAATATTTTGATAGATGACAATTACATAGCAAAAGTATCAGATTTTGGAGCTTCGAGACTAGTTCCTATTGATAAAACACAATTAACTACTTTAGTACAAGGGACGTTAGGTTATTTAGATCCAGAATATTTTCACACTAGTCAGTTGACTGAAAAGAGCGATGTTTATAGTTTTGGAGTAGTTTTGGCCGAACTCTTAACTGGAGAAAAGGCACTTTCATTTGATAGGTCAGAAAATGAACGAAACCTAGCGTTGTACTTCATTTCTTCGATGGAAGAAGATGATTTGCTTCGAATTCTCGACCATAATTTGATTACTAGTGTTGAGGATAATATGGAAAAAATAAAAGTGATGGCTAATGTTGCGAAAGGGTGCTTACGAGTAAGAGGAGAGGAAAGGCCTACGATGAAGGAAGTTGCGAGTGAGTTAGAGGGTTTGATAGAGAGGGAGTTGCATCCATGGGGAGAAGAAGATCTCAATGTAGAAGAGACTGAATATTTGCTTGAATCTTCAGGACTATGTAATATGGGTACTACTGAAATATTTAATGTTTGTAATATTTATGGTGGTAGTTTTAGTAATATAAGTGTAGCAAGGATGGAAAGCTTGAGTAACGAAATTTATTTGGAGTCGTATGGTGATGGTCGATAATTATAATAATTCATATGAATGTAGGAATTAAATATACTTAAATAGTAATTAATTAATGTGTTATGATTATATATGTTTAGATTTTTGTTGTACAGTTACTTTAGATTTGTTAAATGTTAAGGATAATAATATTGACTTTATATTGTGTTTGTACATATATGTAACATCATGTCTGATTTTATTAGAGTGGATACATAAGCATACAGGGTTAATGGGCGGCACCATTACAGGTGGATGCATTTGAGAGAACTTTGCATGCAATCTTGATCTTCTATCCTCTTTACGTTGTGCAAGTGCTACGTACATAGAGTGGTTTGCTAATTATCATTTTACCGTTCATCTTTGGAAGAGCTCGGGATGCTTCCTCAGGATAAAGCAAAAAATCTAAATCCCTTGTTCACACCACTAGGTTTGCGCATGACCTTCATGAAGTAATTTTACCAAACTCAAAGAGCAATTCCTTTAGCTTTTCACCAGTCACACTATCATATAGATTTTTAAGATAGATTCAATCTTTCATTTTTTTTAACAAAAATCCCCTTGCTCAAATTTGCCTTTCAATTCCATTTCTCTTTTATTTTATTTTATGGGCCTTCCCAACATACAACACTTTGTCCTCAAACTTCTTTCCATTAAGAGCATCAACAGTTCGAGCCGCATCAAGCTTTTCAAAGTTAACAAATCTAAAACCTTTTGATTTTCTTTTCTCGTCTCTCATAACTATTACACTAGTAACAACTCCATATTCATTTGTTTAAATGATTGAGCAGCCTCTTCACTATCAATTTGAATAAAATTATATCCTTTGGACTGATCCGGAACATGATCAGTAGCTATTTTGCTTGACAAAAGCTTTTTGGAGATTACTGAAAGAGACATAACCAAAGAGCCCTGCACACGCGAACTGAAATGACCTGACCATTTTGGCTAAACATCTCAACAAGTTGGGTCACCAACATATAGAGACATACTTTAAAAAACCTGATAACTAATCTTACTTTATACATAATCCTATACAATTAAGGATGGGCCTATAAAAACTTTTACTAAATTAATATCAATTACAATCTCTCTTTTGGTAGATTTATCTTTTAGTCGATTTAAATTTAATCAAGATATTTAGTATAGATGTGAGTGTAAAAAATATAATCAAAGGCTAAAGGTTTATATATCCTTTGGTTTTTGTCAATATTAACCTAAAAATGATGTGGGACTAAAATTTACTTTAATTTTCATTAAAAGAATTATAGTTCACAAAGTTAACTTTTCTAACAATTTTTAAATTAGATGAGTTCTAATTTTGGTATAATTTTTTTTGGAACAATTTTAATGCTATTTTTGATGGTGATGACAGGAGGATGAGATTATTTAGTGAATTAAAAAGATGAATGGATTGACAAATACACAAGGAGTAAGAGCATGTGAAATTCTTGTTGCAAATCAAGTTATATTACTATTTTTTTTTAGTGTGGATGATGAGTTCAAACATGGATTACTTAGGTAATTATTGGAGAGTGAGTTAGTTTATTTGTGTTTTAGGATTTAGTAGTTTAGGGGTACTCATTCAATTAAATCCGCATGTTTTGCTTATAGTGCATTCGATTCGCACTGAATGCATATTTTATATTATGGATCCAATCCAATCTATGTTATAGCTCAAATTTAATCCAATTCAATCCACAAAAGTACAGATTAGATCGGTTATTTTAGATTGGTTACTTTTTAATATTGATCAATTATTTAATATTTATTAAAAAGTATCGTTTTCTACATAACTAACAACAAAATAAAATAATGTATTGTTATTTTATGTTTTCAGCAACAAATTAAAATAAATAAAATAAAAAAATAAAAGAAAAAAATTGTATATATAGAAAGAAATGATTAATTTTTTTTTAAATTAAATATTCTTTATAATATAATATACATTTAATATATTAAGTTTTTAAATATATTTGTATCATATGTATTAAAATTTTTAATTATTATTTCTTACATTAAAATATTAATTGTACATATAATTTCTTTATGTAATATATAAATATATGTTGATTGGATTGAATCGTACAAATTAAATTGGAGTGGATATTTTATGAACACCCCTAAATGTCAGTTTAAGATCTTTTTTACTTAATTAGCTAGGTACTTTTAAGATGAAACCTTTGTTTTTCTAAATTCAATTCAACATATCTATAAATGTGATGGAGACTTATGTAACTGAAGAGACCAAAAGAACTAATCCCCACGACAATATTTGGCCAAAAAGATCCTTCCCCAAATCGATTCACAACCAGCAGCAAGATGCCATCCCAACTCATTAACCAAACCCAAAATCTGGAGCACCCAGTAGATACATAGGCATACAGGGGTTAACTGGTGTCACCATTGCAAGTGGACGTGAGCTTGAACAAGATTGCTAAGGCTTATTTTTCTTATTTTCATTTGGGGATCTTATTTTTTCTTTTTCTTTTTAATTTCCTTCCAGGTTATGAAAGTTTGATTCTTGATTCTCTGAATTTGAATTTGAATTTATAATTCACGACATTTTTTTTTTTTTCTGAGATGACATTTTTTGTAAAAAATATTCTCATTTTGATATTACAATTTTCATTTTCAATTCAATTCTAAATTAGATGATCACTAATATAAAATGTAAATATTATACTAATTTTGGCATGTAAAAAAAATGTTAAAATAAAAATTATATTAAATTTATCATTAATAATCAATAACAAAATACTGCAATTAAAAGAATTATTGCATTAATTTACATGTGCGCTATAAATTTAGCACAATAACATCACAGAAAACTATAAATATAGTGTATTGTGATTTTTAAAATATTATGTTAAAATTTAACTCCAATAATGTAAAATATGTGTTAAATTTGATCCAAATTAAAATATTATGTTAAAATTTAACTCCAATAATGTAAAATATGTGTTAAATTTGGCACGGACTTTTTTTTTTTTCTGATAAAGGAAAGGGTGCCAAAGCACCCAAAATTCATTACTTAAAAAATGACCCGTACAAAACAGTCAACACACAGAACAACCATCTAACAAAACAACAAGAGAAGGCTAAAAGAAAAAAAAACTAAAGTAACAAAAGAAAAGAGAAGCAAACAACAGCATCCAAAGAGACCATCTTGTCTTCAACCATTTTCATGTCTCCACTCGACATAGTCATTTAGAATTGGTGATAGTAGGAACTAAATTTTAGTCCACAATAAATATTATATTTTTAATCACTACTATATCACTCATTAATACTATTTATTAATGAAAAAGATTTTATATTAATAAGATATTAAAATAATAAATATAAATTAATTATTTTGTATATTTTTAATTAGCATTGACGGTAGTATTGACTTTTGTATCTAATTTACACCAAAAATTAGACTAAATATACTTAATCTTATATATCTTGTGTGAAACTTGAGTAATATTTAACATCCATCAAATTTAACAAAATATTTAACATACTATTAAAAACAAATTTTATTAAATACGATAGCACTAAACTACTATTATAACACTAAATTAGAGAGAATCTTAGAAATTTTGAAAAGGAAAAGGAAAGAATGTCAATTAAACATATACAATTTTATTTATACAATAAAGTATAACAAATCATTCTTAATTAATTATCTTCCAGAACGATATGACTGTAAGTTCTCATTAAGCATGCTCTTAAACCTAACACTTGAGTCGTTGCTTGAGCCAATATGGGCATGAAGGCATGAAGATTCAAGCAAGTATTTAGTCTCTTCTACATTCATATCTTCTTGATTATTATTAGAATTAGGTCCCCATGGATGAATCTCTTTATGTATTAGTCCTTCTAGCTCACTTGCAACTTCTTTCATGCTAGGTCTTTCCTCACCCCTTACTCTTAAACACCATTTTGCAAGATTAGCAACTACTTTAATTGCTTCAATATCTTCATCAACGATAATCATATTCTTGTCTAAAATTTGGAGTAATCGATCTTCTTTCATCGATGAAATGAAGTGTAATGCAAGATTTATACCTCCTTCTGGCCTTTCGAAAGAAAGTGCTTTTTGTCCAGTTAATAATTCTGCTAACACGACTCCAAAACTATAAACATCACTTTTTTCGGTTAATTGGCTAGTGTGAAAATACTCTGGATCTAAATAACCGAGTGTACCTTGTACCAGAGTGGTTAATTGAGTTTGATCAACAGGAACTAGTCTCGAAGCTCCAAAATCAGAAACCTTGGCTATGCAATTTTCGTCTAATAAAATATTTGCAGTCTTGATATCTCTATGTATGATTGCCATAGAAATTGAAGAGTGAAAATATGCAATTGCACTTGCAGTTTCTGTTGCTATATTAAGACGCATCTTCCATGAAAGCGATGAATATTTACCTAACTTGTCAAACAAGTGATCAGAAAGTGTACCATTTGTAATATACTCGTAAACCAACAAAGGAACTTCTGACTCCAAACAACATCCAATTAATTTGACCACATTTCGATGATTAATTTGAGAGAGCACAATGACTTCATTAATGAATTGTTCAATTTGGCTAGTGTTAGAGATCTTGGACTTCTTGATTGCAACAATTTTGTCACATGTTAAGATTCCTTTGTAAACTGTTCCATAACCTCCTTGGCCAATAACCCTACTTTGATCATAATTAAGGGTGGCCTTCTCTAATTCATCAGCTGTAAAAATTTGGGCTGTCTCTATTTGATGAGATTGAAGTTGTTGCTGTAATAAAAGCCCACCATTTTGTTGAAAGAATTTATATTTTAATTTGATGAGTCTTCTCTTTTTTGCTCCCCAATAAATCCATGAACTTCCCACAATTAGAATCAGTATACCTGTTGAAACTCCTGTATTATATTAAATAAAAGTCAATTAGTTATTTTAGTCCAATTATATAAAGAGATAAACCTACATAATTATATGACATTGATATATGTTCACACATTCATTTATTATTTTATAAGTTGTTTACTTTTGACTATGACATTTTAATTAAAATTGAGCAATTAATAATTAATAAGTTAGTCTAAGAAAATGAACTTAAAATATTCTACACGCAAGAAGAGTATATATATGATCGTAATCAAATATGAGAAAGCACTTGAGGCTAAGTGGCCATAAGGGGTATGAGAAGGTGCATCTGTGTTGGGGTCTGAGATCGAATTTTAAATTGTGCAATATAATATACATTTAAATACTTAAATAAAAAAAATAAAAATATGAGAAGATAGTAAATATTCTAAAGGTAAAAAGAAAAATATAAGATGCTTACCCAAAGCAATTGAAAGTGTTGTGACAAATTTAGAGGTTGTGTGATCAATGGGAGTGCAGCCTGTTCCATTTATCTTCCCATCACCTTTGAACCCTTTGAGACAAGAGCACTTAAAACTTCCTATTAAGTTCTCGCAACTCCATCTCTCTTGGCATGGATTTATTGGCCTCAAACATTCATTTATATCTTCAAAAAATAATTATTACAACTTTCAAATTTATATATATTATGAATAAATCAACAATATTAAAATTACATTAATGTATTAACATCAACACATAGTGATATGATATATTAATTATTAAATCAAAAAATTTACACTAATAGTGATATATGCCACTTGTAAACTTTTTCAAAGTACTGAATTCAAATTAATCTCAGGCCGACGCTCAGTAGGCTAGGCCTGTATCTTTGTCTCCCACACAAAAAGACTCGTATATAAAGCCCAGAAAAATACTTTTACTCTTTTAATTTCTATACAAATTTTTAAAATTTTGAAAAGTACCCTTTTACTTTTTGAGAAATTACTTTATTTATTATTTTTTAATTTTTTTTTTCAAATTTACAGTTTGGGTTTCTAAAGTAGTTTATCTGATGGTTTCTATGTGAGTTGCTATAGGTTACTCCGTTAATTGTAAAAAAGATTTTTATGTAGAATTCCGTAAAAATACAAATTGTGTAAAAATAAAAAAATACCCTTACTTTTTTATATAAATTGTGTAAAAATAAAATATTTGAATGTACATACCACCGCAACCGTCAAGTAGATAAGGATTTCCTTTAAAGCCATCCAAGCATTTGCAACGATAACCAGGTCCATTACTCGAGTTCAAGCATTCACTATTCTTAGCTCGACAAGCATAATCATCCATAACCTTGGCTTGTTCACATGTGAAATTCCCAATAGCCAAATCCAAAACAACCCGAGAAGTATTTTTCTTCTTCAAATTCACAAGGTCAAGCTTTGAAAAATTGTAACTACCTTCTTGGGCAACAAAAGCATAACCACACGGATTGAAATCATGAACAATTGCATGATTATTCAATATAGGCCCCGAAATCGTCCCAAAATCCCAAACATCTTTTGGAATATCCATTTGGCAACATCCAATCCCCTCACACGACCCATCAACGACGTCGTTTCTGCTGTTACATAAGGCGATACATCCAGTGGCGAAGAATCTCCCTCTCTCTCCTCCCACAGCTCCCATTGTGTCACAACCCACCGTGATGAACTTGTTGCGCGTGCTGAGAGGAAACTGAGAAAACGAGATAGTGGAAGCCACTTGATTGCTCTCGTTTTCCATCAGTTTCCCTCTCTTGTCGTAGCAATCCCGTGCTATGGGACTCTCGACTAGTAATTCACCATCCTCGAGTATTATCTCGAGGATGGTGACGTTACTACCTTGGAAAAATGGCTTGGGAGGATTGAATGTTTGGTTGCATGTGAGTTGAAAGGAAGTGTTGTAGTAACAACCTTTGGTGTAGCCAAATGGGTATGGGATTTTGACTGAGCCACAGTATTGTGGGCACCCTTGAATTGTGGTATTTTCAGATTTTGTTACTACAATTAATTGTAATAACCCAAATAATAATAGTACCATGATGGGATTTTTTTGTAAGGCCATGGCTGTGTTCTTCGTTTCAATTATTGTATTATTAGCTATAAATAAGCTATAAGTTGATGCATTTATATATACAACTTTTTGGATTATTATTGAATATTATTAGCAAATTTGTACACGTACAGTTTATTTGCAAGCATTGAAAAATCAATATTCATGCACGAAACTACATATGTAATATGTATTGTAACTTTGGGAAAATTCTAGGAAAGACTTTAATTAAAAATAGATTTTTGGTACATCTTATAATTATAATCCTTTTTTTATGTGAAATATTTAAATTATTCTAAAAAAACAAGATTCAAATATGAGCACTTATTTTGTTATATAGAATTTTGTTATATAGCCACACTTTATATAGAATAGATATTAGACGAGTGAAATATATCATATAAATTCTATTTTTTATATTATAAATTAATTTAAAAATTGTAAAATTTACAATATAAATTAACTTGCAATAATAATAATAATAATAATAATAATAATAATAATAATAATAATATTTTTATAATAATAATAAAAATAAAAAGACTGCCAAAATCATAAAATTGGGTTGTTGTGTACATATTAATACGTTTTAGTCTACTATATATTTTTGTTGACTAGTATTTTGGTCTACTCTTAAAATTTAAAATTTAAAATTACTTATATCATGTACATGTATTAGTAATTTACTAATTCTTTTCATATTAGTGAAAATGACTTATTTCTTGTCGTGTTATATCTATATTCAAAACTAATAATCGTCACCTGTATATTATTCCTTGATGTAATAATAATCAAAACAATTATCAGTAAAATTAATTAAAAATTCAACATTACTAAAAAAAATATTATTAACCATTACGAAAAGAAATAATATAAATAACAACAACAAAGTTGTCAAATAATCCGTACACAAAAAAAGTTATTCTCCGAAAATTCTAGGAAGGATTTTAATTAAAAATATGCTTTTGACATGAATATTTTTTTTGAAAATAATTATATAAGACACTATTTTTTATAAAAAAAAATTATATTTTTATATTTAAAGATTTTTTTTTATATATTTTTTACGGTTTTTAATAAAAATAACAAAAAAATATATAAAAGTAATATGAAAATAATATCTAAAATAACATCAAAACAACAACAAAGAATAAGATAACAATCAAAAAAATCGTGTAGCTCTTTAAATAAAAAGATCGTATTTTTCCATAAATAAAATAAAAAAAATCGTAAAAATATTTAAAATTACGTGAAATCACATTTTTGTAATTTTTTTTTTATTGTTTTTGAGTATTTGTGAAATAATCATTTTTTAGTACATCGGAGACATCTTGAGTTGGAATCCATAACTTCTCTTTTTCTCATCCCTCAACTTGATACGTAGATCTGTTATAAATTATAATTATAATATTTTTTTATGTGAAATATTTAAATTATTCTGAAAAACAATAAAATGAGTACTATTTTATTTAAGACATGTAAAATTATTACAAAAAAAATTATTTTTAATCACAACAAAATTTGTTATTAATAAAAAAAGTTTTGATAATTATGAATAATCATTCTTATATTGTGACTAAATGGCTCGTAACTATAAATGTATTAATTACAAAAATCACAATTTATCGTAACTGAATGCATTTTAAATCACAATATTTTTTGTAACTAAAGTTATAACATTATCAATTTGTAGTGTGAAATTTACGAAAATGAATAATTGGAAAAAGAAGAAACACCTTATAAAAACAAATAAATAATTGTATAAAAGGAGAGAGAGGGAGAGAGTGGGACAACGACAAAGACCAAAGAGAGATAGTAGTGTCGTTTTAACGTCTCTTTGTACTTGTCCCCACACCCACACCACACCATTCTTGTTTATATATAAAATAAATCACTACACATAATACCCACTCTCTCAAGTCTCACCTCTACTTTTCTCTCTCCTATAATGGCAGTTGTTTGGAAAACAGTTATTATTTGCTACTTTTCACTATGGTCTGCACTACAAGTCTGTACAACCACCGCGGCGGCGGAGAGATCAAAATTCACGGCGGAGGCGGAGGCGGACAGAGTGAAGAACTTGCCGGGAGAACCCAAAGGAGTGAGTTTTGCACACTATGCTGGCTACGTTAAACTCACTCCTCACAACAATCACAAGGCTTTGTTCTATTGGTTCTTCCATGCTCAACAAAATTCTCATCAAAAACCTCTCGTTCTTTGGCTCAATGGAGGTAATTAATTAATCATTATTATTATTTAATTACAAAAAAGATTACTTGCCCAAATCAATTAATTTATTAGATGGTATTATTAAGTCTGGAAATGTGTGAAAAATAGACTTGGGATCTTAACAAGATTTATTATTATTTTTTTATTATGAATTGATGTAACTTTTTTTTTTTTGCAAATATGCCACCTTTTTCAAATTTCCACCACCGATTATGGTACTTTAAAAAAAAATGAAAAAATATCTTCATGACAACAAAGTTGCAATTTGTGGTGTGGGCCATATGTTTTTGACTGATTTGAATCATTTGTTTATAACCGTTGGATTGAATGATGATGATGATGATGATGATTGTGCATTCCAATTCATTGACGATGATGAAACTGTCGTTGTCTTGACTGTAATGATGATAATTATTTCTCTTTTTCGAATAATTTTATTTTGAATAAAAAAAATATATTAGATTGTTATTTTAACTTTTTTTACAGAATTGGAGAATAATGAATTTTTTGTTTGGATCCATAATAAGATATATATAAGAGCATATGAATCACAGTTACTGTGTACAGCTCTTTGCCTAAAAAGGCTCAACATAATTACATAAACATTGGTCCCACTCACTCCTCACGCGTTTCATAATATTATTCAAAAAATTAAAGTAAAGAAAAGCCTTTCCTTTTTCTTTTCTTTATCTTTTTCAGTGGGAAAATATTATATTTGTTTTGACTAATTAATTATTACTTGTGCTCTATAAATAATCTATATGGTAGTTCAATTACTTGTCAAACTAATTAGTTAGACTTTTAAAGATATTTTATATTTTAAACGAAAATTATTTATAGAAATATGAATTTTGTAATTTATATTTTATTTATGCAAATTTGTAATTGTTAGTACTGTTTAATTTAACATTACATATATAGTTAGTTTGTCTGAACTCAAGTTACAGCTCACAGAGTATATTATTATTAAAAATAGAAAAATAAAATAATACAAGGTAGAAGGTACAGATGTACTTTATATTTATCCATTAATTATTAATTTATATGAGAATTAAAATAATTAAATAGATAAATAAATTCATGATAATTTCAGGACCTGGGTGCTCATCGATTGCATATGGAGCAGCACAAGAGCTAGGCCCATTTCTTGTCCGAGAAAATGGAACACTAATTCTTAACAAATATTCATGGAACAAAGGTTAATAATTATTAATTAATATTAATTATTTATTACAAAATATATATTAATTAAAATTAATAATTAATTAATCTATATTCTCAGTGGCAAACATGTTGTTCTTGGAGGCACCTGTGGGAGTAGGGTTTTCATATACAAACAAATCGAACGATTTGAATGAACTTGGGGATAGAGTCACAGCTGAAGATTCTTATGCTTTCTTAAATGGATGGTTTCAAAGATTTCCAGCCTTCAAATCCCATGATTTCTATATTGCTGGAGAGAGCTATGCTGGTACATAAATCATTTATTTTTCTCAAATAAATAAAAAAAGAAAATTGTAGTTCAACTTCTTATTTTATTACATTAAGCTAGCTAATTAATCCCACTAAAAAATATATTTGTTAAATTCAAAAATGTGTACGTACGTAAGACTTGTAGTTGAGAAATTCGTTGCCTTAAAAATATTAATTACTCTCTTTAATTTCTAGCTAATTTCTATATAAATATATGTATTATAATTATTATTATTATTGTTGTTGAAGGTCATTATGTTCCTCAACTTGCTGACCTCATTTATAAGAGAAACAAAGGAGCTGGCAAAGAAAATTCCTTCATAAATCTCAAAGGTTTCATGGTAATATGATTAATTGTGATTATATCTGTTTTTTCATGCATTAATTTGTAGGTACATATATAGCTGTTTTTTCATGCATATTATTATGTGTAATAATATCATTATCATATATGTATATATGTCTCACACTGTCACTATCCATATTTGATTTCACACATATATAAGATTCTTTTTTTGCCTATCTATTATTAATTAATATTTAATAGCATAAGTTATTAAACATGCTTATATATATAAATATATATATTATTTTTGGTGTAGATTGGGAATGCAGTGATAAACGATGAAACAGATTCGAATGGGATATTTGACTACGCATGGAGCCATGCAATCATATCAGACCAACTCCACCAAAGCATAATCAAAGACTGTAATAATAATAAGCAAGACAACCAAACCGTACTCAAATGTGCAACCCATGTTCGAAACTTTCTACAAGCTTATTCTGATATCGATATTTATAGTATCTACACACCAATATGTATTAATACTAATAATAATCCTCCTTCTTCAAGACCAAAACTACATGTTGCTCCACGCCTCTTCACACAACATGTAAGTAATAAGATTTAAAATAAATTATAAATTATACTAAATAGTGGTATTTTTAAAGATTATAAAAAAAAGGTGTATTTTTCTAAAGAAATTTTGTATATGAATTATTTTTTTTGAATAATATGATGATATTTTTAGGAGTTATGGGATCGCGTACCAGCGGGATACGATCCATGCACGGAGAATTATGCAGTGAAGTTTTTCAACAGAAAGGATGTTCAGAAGGCCCTACATGCCAATGTGACTAACCTCTCATATCCTTACTCCTCTTGCAGGTAATATTTATTGCCTTTCTTTCTTTTCACTTTCTTATTATTTAATGGCCTTAGGGAAAGAGCGAGAGACAAAGACACAGCCCCAAACACAGCATTTACTCATCACTGAAATCTAACTTATATATAATTTCTGGTAGAGTACCTACTCTTTAATGAATTGTGGGCCACAATATGGCTTCACCATTTTGTTTTCTTCTATATCTCTTATTAATTAAGATTTTTGCTTTTCTTCAATTTCGATATGTATCAAATAATGTTTTAAGAATTTTTAATATCGTTAAATATTTCTTTAAACTATATTAAGATTGTTGAATTTAAAAATTTTTGTCTAATTTTAATAAAAAAATTCTAACAAAAATAAAAGTTGAAAAAACATAATTTTGTATATATAGTTATGATTTGGTAGATATTAGAAATATGATTTAGTAGATAAACAGTTAATGAATTAGTAAAATTTAATAAAATTAAACAAAATTTCTTAAATCTAACGATTTTAATGGTTAAAAAAATTCAAAAAACATAATTCAAGGATAAAAATTCTAATTAATCTTATTATTATGAAAAATTCAAGTTAATGATCAGATTGAGATAGATAGAGATCAAGATATTATATATGTATATTTATATAATTTGTTGTTGTTGTGATGCATGAATAAATAAAGTGGTGTTATTGGGAGATGGAATGACTCTCCAGATACCGTAATTCCCGTTATTCGAAGGCTTTTAAATGCTGGCCTACGTATATGGATCTACAGGTAATCCCATCTTTTTTTTCTCTTTTCCTTACTTTCTTATTTTTTATTTAACAAAGGAAAACAGAGCTCTCAGCATAAATAAAACACAATTTAATTTAAGGCTGCTTTTTATAGACCATGCATAAATTAATAAGTAATTTTTGAGGGACGAAGATGAATTAGAATTAGAGATGGATAGTGAATAATATTTAATAATGTTTTGGAGTAATTTGTTTGATTATGTAGTGGTGACACTGATGGGAGGGTGCCGGTGACATCGAGTCGATACAGCATAAAAAAGATGGGATTGAAGGTGGTGGAAGAGTGGAGAGCATGGTTTGAGAAAGACCAAGTTGGAGGTTGGGTTGAGGTGTATGAAGGTGGGCTAACCCTAGCCACTGTCAGAGGCGCAGGGCATCAGGTCCCTGTTCTTGCTCCTATTCAGTCTCTTTCTCTATTCACTCATTTTCTCAACCACAATCATAATACTACCTTGCCACCTTCTAGGTTTTAATTCTAATTATTATTAATTAATTGTAATTCCAAAAACATTATTAAATACATATATCAATAAATGAACTTAATTTTAAATGGACATTTTTTATTATTTTATTTTTTTTTTGAAATCCTTTTATTATTAGTTATATTAAGGGACATTTGTTACCTATTATTGGACATATATAATCAGTTTATTATAATTCCAAGTATATACACACACGACTCACACCTCAAAAGAAACAAATAAACAAAAATAATAGTTTAATATATATACGATCATCAGATAATGATACATAATTTACAGTCCAAATAAAAGTTAGTAAGTCTTTTTTATTTTCATTTTCTATACACATAAATAAAAGTGCACGTGCATGTTGAAAATTATTCGAAAAGCTTTATTAATCAAAAGAGAACAATATAATCATCTAATGGTCAATATTTAATCAAGATTAGACATACTACAAATAAACATTAATTAAAAATTTGGGTCCAGAGAAAGATTGAAGAAGAATACGAAGAATCCGGATTGAAGAAGAATATGAAGCTCTTGATTGAGGTTGAAAAACAACAAGAGATACACACACATACCAGAAGAATTAGAGAGAGGAAGAGAGAGAGAAAATACCAAATGAATCTGAGACATTGATATGCTAGAGAAGATGAAGTTGCTTTTCACTGAGAAATGAATCTAAGAGATCGATCTGCCGGAAAACACAAAGTTGCTCTTCACCGAGAAATCCAGGCCAAATCTGCCAGAGAATCGGCGAAGATGGCTGAACGGGAAAATGAAGAAGTTTGGGTGAGAGGGAGAGTACAATACAGCCTTATGCATTGTATTAAAAATTAGAGTTGTAATATCTATTACAATACAAGGTCTCACCCAAACATGGTACTCTTATAATTTAATACAATACGGAGCCCTTATACAGGGATCCAAACGAACCCTAAATAGTAAAATTAAACAGAAGTAAACAGAAAGACTATATTTTTGTATTCGTTATAATTTGAGAAAGTATATATTAAAGGGCTAAATTTAATAAGGTAAAAAATTGAGAGGGTAAAAGTGCTATTTATTATTTTTGATAAGAGCAATGGCATCGGCAGGGAAGTCAGAGTCAAGTATTCAACAATAATACTATTTTTTGCCCAAAACTTTCTAGCAATAGAAGCCCAAATAAAATTGCCTTTTAGTTCAGCCACCATGGGGTCCAACGTCTCAGCCAAATGATTGATCAATAATTAATAGTGCTTAAGTTAAAGAGACATGTTTACAAAATTCATATTCTAAGAAATTTTGTAGGATAGGAAATATTTTTTTTTTCATTAAATAAAATAGAAGTTCAATTGGATAAATATATTTTATTCATTTTAAATAAATTAATTAGATTTTTTTTTTCTAACTTTGACTTGTTAGACTACTTTATTAAATTTAGACAAAAATTATTATATTTAATAATTTTAACTATTTTAAAAATTTAAAAGACGTGTTTTAATACAGGTAAAAATAATAAAATGCTTAAAATTCTTTTTCGATTTTTTCAGTTTAAAAAAGAATAATATGTATATATATTGTTATGGTAGGACCTATTAGCATTAGTACTAGTAATCCACACTTTAGTTAGAGAAATTGGAGTAGATTATTAATCCGAATACCAATATTCAATAAACATTTTCATAAAAATAAATAGTCTTAATCCACATTTCAAAAAAGAAAAATAATAATCTTAATTCTAATCCTACTCGTATTGATATATATAAAAGATAAAAGTTATTTGAATTTAAAAAGCATATCTTCATTCTATTATTTAGAAATTAAAATAGTGATAAAAATAAAAAATAAATCGATAGGAAAGAGAGCGTGTCGGTGTGGGCCCAGAAAGAAACGGTGGGATCTTTCTTTCTTCTTCTATTTTCTTTCTTTCTGGTTCTTCTTCAAATCGAGAGAGAGTAGACTCTAATTCGATTTCTCTCAAGTCCTATGGACTCTAATTCTCAACAACCTCCTTCAGGTTCCTCTTCTTCTCTAATCCTCTTTATCTTTATCTTTCATTCTATTCTACTATTGATGTGTGAAGTTAATTTTGCCTTGGATTGGGGATTATTATTATTTGGGCCAATTTTATTTCTTCAAAAATGTAATTTAGGGTTGGGGATTTTGATGAATATTGGAGAGGTTTTGCTTTTCGGATTGATTGAAAGATTTTTTTTTTTTACATGAAGGAATTTTGGGTCTTGTTTGTTTTTGAATAAAGTTGTGAAATTCACATAAGTAAACATGAATTTTTGGATATGCCACTCGATTCTTTGATTTGAATGAGTTCAATTCGTTTTGTTTGCCGAAGTTAAGTGAAATATTTTTGTCTGATTTATAAGAATTATGCAGATTATTTGAGTTTGTTGTTTCCATTTGAGTTATAACTTGTAAAAAGCTGATTGGATTTTGTTAGGATTGTTCCTTGATTTGGAGTATTTTAACGAGTTGATTATTTTCATTGAGTGATAAATTGCAATATGTTGCTTGAAGTATGTTATGAGAACAAAACATTTTTTCTTTGATTTAGAGAGTTTGAACATGAGAGAAAAGAAATTTGAGATGTGTTATGGCTGTTGCTTGCAGCTAGTAATCGTCCCCCAAAACCTTGGGAACGGGCAGGTTCATCATCTGGCCCTGCACCATTCAAACCTCCATCACCGGGAAGCACAAGCGACATAGTCGAGGCTTCAGGAACCGCAAGACCTGGAGAAATTGTTTCCACTTCTGATAGGATTAATACCCTTAACACTAACACACTTTCTAGGCCTGTTCCCACAAGGCCTTGGGAGCAAAACTACGGGACGAGCAATACCTTAGGAGGTATTATTTGGCTTTCATGGCAAGATTAGGTTTATTTCTTTTTGCTCTGTTCATTAAGGATTCTTTTTTCAACATTTTACAGGTTATGGTTCTACAATGAATGGTGGAGTTGGAGGAATGTATGGGAGCTCGTACGGTGGAGTGGGAGGAATGTACGGTAACTCCTCGTATGGTGGAGCTGGAGGGATGTATGGCAGCACTTATGGTGGAGCTGGGGGAATGTATGGGAACAGCATGTACAGAGGAGGAGCAGGGTATGGAGGGGGACTTTATGGATCTTCTGGATTATATGGGGGTGGGATGTACAATGGTGGTATGGGAGGACAAATGGGTGGCTATGGAATGGGCATGGGAGGTGGTCCTTATGGAGCTGAAGATCCAAATAATCCATATGGTGCTCCTTCATCTCCTCCAGGATTTTGGATGTCAGTACTAAGAGTGGTACGTGTTACATAGCTTAATGCACATTACATAATCAATCTCATTTGTGTTGGGATTAGAAGATGTTTAAATATGTATATGCTTGTGGGGTGTAATGAATTTTTACTATCTTGTTGTTGAAGGGAAGCGATAACTTCAATCTTTATTGTTTTGCTACTTATGCTTTTTTTGGCCTTTCTTGTTACTACAGATGCAGGGTGTAGTAGGCTTTTTCGGTCGCATATCAATTCTCATTGACCAGAATACACAAGCTTTTCACTTGTTCATGACTGCTTTTCTTCAGGTATATTTCTCTTTATTAACATTTTCTCTATCTATTGTAGTTGCTGCATGATTAAGTGGCAGTGATACTTCCCTACTAGACTAAGATATTTTCGGTTATAGCTATTGTCATTCTGCAAATACTTTTGCTTAAACACTCACACTCATTCTCACCGTCTCTTTTATTTTCCCCTCGAATTTCATTGCAGCTTTTTGAGCGCTCTGGCATGTTGTACGGAGAGCTTGCCAGATTTGTATTTAGGATTCTAGGGATCAAAGTAAAGTCAAGAAAGGTTCACCAACTAGGTCCTGATGGACGCCCACTTCAACTACCAGGACCACCCGGACACCAAAACCAGTTCCAGAACCAGAACCAGAACTACATCGAGGGGCCTAAGGCTTCTGCACCTGGTGCTTGGGACAATGTTTGGGGAAATGAGGCTGGTAACCAATAATGAAACCAACTGAAAACGACAATGTATAACTTTTCTTTGACCCGGGGAGTTTGCTGCAGTTTCGGTCAACATTATCTGAAGCTCTCCCTCTGTCAAGGCGGTACATGATCAAATTGATGAGTGTGTGTCATGTGGAGATGTTATGTAATACGGGATATAGGTTATTCTATAGTTGTCATTGGGTTAAACAGACCAGTGAAAATAAAGAAATAAAAATGAGATGTTAGTCATTATAATATATAGTATGAAATTAAATTGAACTTGATATTATTCATATTTGTATCATTTCATATTGAAAGTTTAATTTCATCACATTTTTCTTATTCCGATCTTACCTGTTCGAAAAATTAATATTAGGATGGTATGAGGTCATTTGTAGTCAACATGCTTATAAGTTAGTGGGGAACATTTAAATTTATTTATAAGGAATATTTTTTTTCTTTTCTAACCACTTTATTTTTATTTTTATTTTATTAATTAAAAAATATAAAAATAAATATGTTCTTCAAAAAGCTAAAAATAAAAAATAATTATATTTTTTAATAATGACAATTTAGTCAAATTTACTTTTTTTTATTCATGTAAATGAAATAAAATTATTCTTATTTTTTTTGCAAATAATTTATGAAACAACATAATAAAATATTTTTTATGATTATTTTATATTTTTAACTCACTTATTTTTCTAATTAATTATTTTGATTTAAATTACAGTTTAGTACATGTACGCTTATAATATTTTTGTATTCTAGTAGATTGTCTAATTCAAGTGTAAGTTTGAAACCAATTCAAAAGAAAAAAAAAATGTAAATATTATATTAAATTTGATTGGTAAATTAAAATATTTCTTGCTTTTAAAATTTAATTTAGTCTAATATTTGTATCCCAATTTATTTTTTTTTTTCTTCTAATTACAAAATTAAGAGTAAATATCATTTTGGATCACGTATTTTATAAAAATTACCGATTGAACTCTGTTAAAATGAGAAATTGAAACTTATATTTTCCCAAATGGTACAAAATAATACCCAAACTAATTCTTTTGTCAAAATAAAAAGAAATTTTTACACTAAAAATCTAAAATGATAAATTTATTACATTAATACCTATACACGGCTAAACCAACTTTTTTACTCATCTTTTATATTTTATTACTATTTTACCACATACACACACAATTAAACCTTTTTTGACACGTGATTGATTGATGTATTACATCAATCACTCTATACATCATTTCTCTATTTTTTCTCTTCTTTTTCCTTTTATTTTCTATTTCTTTTCAGTTTTTTTTTAAAAAAAATAATAACCTTCATAGCTAATACTTCCCTCTCCACAATCACAACTCCATTTTCACTCTTCTTTTTGTTCTTCAAATTTTTTTTCAACTCCCATCAACCGTTTTCCCTCTTTTTATTTTTCTCTTAATCTATATATAAATATGGTTGTAACTTATTCTTCATCAACTCCTTCCCCTGTTCAAAAAAAAAAATTCTAAAATGGAGTTGAAATCTTTAGCTAATAGAAACAAGGGTAAACGACATGTTGTTGAGGATGATGACTCTGATTTTGCTCCATTGTCGAAACGTGGACGAGCTCTTCCAAAGAAGAAATCAAAGGTGACAGCAAAAAATTCCTCAAGATGATGCTAAAAAAAATGATCAAGATGGAGTTGGTCTTCAGTATAAGGTTTGATTTTAGTTTCTTTTTGGTTTCGCCCCTATTTAAAATTTGTTTGTATTTGCCATTTGTGTGTCTTGTGTTTTTCGATTTTACTATTCTAGGTTTTTTATTTTAGCATTTCGTTTGGTTTTTTAGGGCTACTATTTTTTTAGTGTAATTTATTTGTTCTTTTTATGGGTTTTTCATTTTCGTTTGTTTAGTCTTAAAAACTGTTTCATTTTGTTGTTTTTTTTTTTCTGTTTTATGTTTTTCCAGATGTTTTATTCTTTTTCATTTCAGTTTTTTCATTTGATCTATTCTCAGTTTGTATTAGTTTTTTCATAGTTTTTTAATAGTGTAAACACGTTCTGTATCTATTTTTTTGGAAATATGTTTTTGTCTAGTTGTTTCCTGTCCATTTGTATATCATCAATGGGTAACAATTTAATTTATCATGGATGTTGATGTTCAAAGAGTTTTTTCTGTATTTTAGTTTGTTTACAGTTATTTTGTAGTTTTATTATGGTTTTGCTACTTGCATATTATATAAACTATCTTAAAACGATAATGCAACTATAATGCAACCAAAACAAAAAATAAACAGACTTATACGTAACGTGTTGACCCTTAATTCAAATTTGCTCTTCTTATTCTGTTTTTTTAAAAATATATTCCACATTGGAAAACCAGTAATCAACCAAAATGCAACTATATATAACGTAGATCTATTATTCATGAGGTTTTTTTTTTAAAAAAAAATTCACATCATACCTTGTTTTGGATTCGGGGGGAGCTCCAGATCTGTTTGTTACAGATCTACATTTCATGAATCCGGATTTCGATATTAGGGGGAGTTGTTTTGATCGAATAAAACCGAAAACAATTGTGTAATTTTAGTTTCTTCCCAGTTTTTCTGTTTTTTTTTCGTAAATTTCTGTTTAGATCATTGCAGGTCTTCTTTTCCAGTTGATTTCGCCGGAATTAATGGTTGCATTTTCTTCGTTTTGGTTTCATTTTAGTTGTTTTGCGGTTTTGAAACGATCAAGGTATGTCATCTTCATTGTTCGCTCCGTGCAGCTAAAAGTTTAGTGCATGTGGTATTTTTGTAAATATTTGTATGTGAACTGTATAAATGTTTAATGGGCCGGCCCATAGTATTTTTGTAATTTTTTTTCCTTTTTTGTATTTTTCTGTTTTTTTCCCAAATAAAAATTAATAATAATAATTCGATCTAGTTATGATAAAACTAAGTAAATTTTCTACATCTATTCGTGCTAAAAATTATCTACAAGTTGGTTATATTAAAAAAAATATATATTAAAAATTGAGTTCGAAATACTATTTTGTACAGTTTTAAAAAAAAAAAAAATACAAGGTCTAAAACATTAACCCCTAAAATTATAACACTACCAAAATCTAGAAACTGTGCTAGAAATGCTCTTACTCGAAATTGAGAAACAAAAGGAAGAATAAGAAAGAAAAAGAAGAAAGTTGAAGTCAAATAATAATATGTTGGTAGCATAACATTTTTGAATATTCAACGAAATGTGATGATTTTTATAATAAATAATAATGTTAATGCATTTTACTCATAATATTAAAAATGCACTCATATATTTGACTTAAAGTTGACTCAAGTTAATCACTTAATATATACAATAAGAAAAAATGCTGTGTAAGTACTCAAAATTTGGATAGGTAACCTCAAATACAAAAATGGTTACCATCCCTGTCCTGTAATGGCGATGATCGTCAACTCGTTTCTCGACTTGCAACTCCAAACAGTGAAAAATTTGATGATGATGACGATGATGATGGATGGAGGCGAAAGAATATTCACAACGGCCAAGATTACCCGAGAATACATACCCACTGATGATGTCTACTTCAAGATTAAAAGATATCATAGGTCCAGCAACTGTCTTAACTTTTTTTCCATTATACTGCATTAGTAGACAAGAAGACAGTTATTAACATGCATATGCAATTGGATTCATTGCAATGGAAATATGAACTTTTCATGACTAAAATTATGCGTTCATGATACATAAAACCATTAGTGATGTTACAAATATATAAATTGTTCAAGTATTCAAACAAAGCTAAGTGAAGCATTGAAAATTTTATACCTCTTGGGAAAAGAAGGTAGAAGCTCCTCAGTCACTCTAACAATGGTTGCCCCATCAGATTCTTTCCGTGAATGCATGCCTTTTTTGCCTTGATAACTAGGTTGTGCCCCTAATGGGGAAGAAGAATTGCAATCTAAAACAATAGATCAAGGTTAGTTCCCATTAGATAATAATAATAATAATAATAATAATAATAATAATAGATAAAGAATAATTAGCAATGGAAGATACCTTGAGAATCTTCTTCTTCATGTTCTGCACAACCACCTCTGAGATACAAAGTACTGAACCAATCCATATCCAGACCTCCCTTTTGTTCAAACTCCTTCATCATTCGACCGATTAGATTGTAGGCAAACATGCTTGTCTCATCACAGATTTCTTGGATTCCAAGGTATTGGTTCTTATGTGTTTGCTTGTTATTCATTTCTTTTGCCGTCTCAGCAGAACAATTAAAGTTATCCACACCACTAGAGATCTCTGGTTCTAACCTATGTTCTGGTTCGACGGGGTGAGTGTCTTCAGCAGTAGGCAAATTCACATTAAATGGTACAAAATCCGCTGTACTTTCAACTTCACTATCATCATCTTGATCCCTTCCATCATCAACATAACTGCAATCATCCTCACTTTCAGACAGATTGTGCATATATGCGTCAGTAAAATCATCTCCGAAATCATGTGCAGGCAGCAAATCCAAAAAAATTTGTTTTGTGTGAGCACTAACATCCAGTATACATTCTACTGCTTCATCAATTGCATCTTTCAACTGGAACCCTTCTGGTGTGCTTCGAGATTTTCCGTTAATTATAGTAAGAGCTTTGTGTAAAAAACTTGGAATTGAATCCAAATCACTGCACTGCAGAAGGTACTGAACTAAAAAATTTGAAATTTTTTTCCGCAAAAACTTGTTTGATACTTTAGCATTTGGATCCACCAAGTTTTTTATGTTCTTCAGCTCTGGTACTTTGACATTTGTTCTAACTAACCAGATAGCCTTTATTAGCTCATTCTGGAGGGCTTTTATCTCAGCTGAGAATTGGCAAAACTCTGTTGTGGATGAATTGTGAAAACCCGGCGCTAGCTTTAGTGCCAAGCATGCTATTGCCAAGGCTTTAGATAATGGTTCTTGTAGCTGATCTCCTTTACCAAGTTGTGAAAGCATCTTCTCACAAACTATTCTCACTTCCTTAACCAGATATTCTCGATTCCATCCACATCGGTCGGGTTGTAACTGAGGCATCTTTTGTTTGTATCCCTTTAGCTTCCTATACATCACAATCAAGGTCTCTGTTGAAAAGCTCTCAAGTAAATTCAATAACTTTGTAGCGGCAGCACACTGAATTGTAGATTTTGAAATGAAAAATGGCACAAGATTATCTCGGAAATTTCCAGGGTCATTAAGAAGTTGAATTAGATGTCCAGAAATTTCCATTATATGACAAGGACGTTTATAATTTTGGCCTCCAAAAATGACTGAAATAGAATCTGTCACAATCTTTTTCATCTTCCATCGTGTTTTCTCAAACTCCACTCGACCTTGTGTGAGTATCTTGGCAAGAAGGTAAAGACCCTTGGTGGTCAAATTATCAATGCAAGATAAAATGACCTTTGTTATATTATTGGGCATGTGAAGAAATCCCAAGTCATCTATATCAACTTCAACATCATTCCTTGTTACAGCAGGGCGCACTCCAAATGCTTCTTCCACACGTGATTTTACAGTATCGTAGAATATCTAAGCAAAGGAAAGACATGTCAAGATGACCTAACACCATATTTGAAGACATTCATAAATAAAAAAGGGCAGGTATTAGAAAGAGGCTTAAAAAACTTACATCATCTTCTCTAAGGAAAGATTCAGGCAATGACCTGGGAAAACAATAGAATACAAACTTATCAGATGAAAAATTGAGGTTGATTATATATATAAGGCATGAAGGAGTTGGAGTTCTCAGCCACACACCTTGTTTGCAAAATATTGGTCTTTTTAGATCGGTTTGGTTCAGCTTCAGATGAGGGAAGACCCAATAACCACCTGCACCCACACATCAAAACCAAAATCAGAAGAACTTCTTTAACCTAAAAGTTACAAACTTAGGATTTTACAAACATAAACAAAACTATATATACATTTAATGAAACCTGTGTACAGACCTTCTTTTCAATTGAAGCTGCTTCTCTTCGTGTTTGATTGTAGACAAGATTGAGTGACAATCAGATTGAAGAAAGTTGGGTTTTTCCATATCCATATCCATCTAGTTACTAACAGAGAGTCAGGGACATGAAATTAGAGATTAGTGCTAGGTATGACATTTGAATTTAGGTCTTCAGAAGTTGCCTATAACAAACTCAAACGTCTCAGCAGCTAACTAAGCTGAAACACCTGCACTAGTGAAAATAAAGTCTTAATCAGACATTATATTACACAACACACTATCTCTTTGAGACATTTCATCAAACAGTTCTCTTGCATTGTAATTGCAACCACTTTCAGCATACAAACTCATTAAACTTAATTTCTTGTGAACTTGTTTTACCAAATTTACATAGTTCAATCAAACCATTAGCACTAGCACAGACACATGCCAATCACAACACATATGAGATAGATATAAAAAAAAAAATATATATGATATCATTAGCAAACTGTTAAAAAGAAGACCTCTCATCAAACAAATCAAGAACACAAAGAATCCTTGTGGCTTAATACCAAGTTACAAGCATGTCAGTGAAGGTTGTTGAATAAAATTGAATACATTTATAAATATATACAAATATAAAATTATATATATCTTACCTCTTAACAGTTTTTGTTGTGTCTTTTAAAAGAAAGTGTTCACTTCAACCAAAAAAATTAACAGAAAAACAAATGCTTCTTCTCACCAGAAAAAATACAGACATTCGAAATTGTAGATACAATACAAATAAACAAAAGTCATAATTATCATATAAATTCTGAGAACTTAATCATCTTCTTTCTTCTTGTGAACTATTTCTCTAAGAAATCATCTCAGTAAGTTTAACAGAGCGTTAATTCAAAATCCTATACCATATATTATTCAAACATTGCAAAGAGTAGAACAAATAATGGAAGGAGTTGGTGGTAAAATAATTCGAAAAACCGAACCTGTTAGAATGTCCAATCTCTAAGTTCTCAGGTTTGGAGCGTGATGGTGGCCGGAGGTGGTATTCTCAGTCTCAACGGAGAGGAAGAAACAATAGAGCGGTGGCGGCGGTGGTGGTGGTGGTGGTGGCGGAGGCCGACGTGAAGGTGGTGGCTATGGAGATGGTGGTGGTTCCCGTTACTCTAGCAGAGGAAGTGGTGGTGGCGTCGCTGAAGGCAACTGGAGAAGTAATTATAAAAAGAAACAATAGAGATGAAGACAAAGACAGCTTTGGTATTCCTAGGGTTTTATTTTAATTCGATATTTATTTGTTAATAAAAAAAATGTTTATTTTACTTAAATAAAATAAAATATTGTAGAAATTGTAGTTGAAGTATTTTCTCAGTTTTATTTTATTTGAAGCTAAAAAAAAGAGAGAGAATTTTAAAAAATAACTAAAAAATTTAGGGAAAAAAACAAAAAAGGAAAAAAAATTACAAAAATACTTTGGGCCGGCCCATTAAACATTTATACAGTCCACATACAAATATTTACAAAAATACCACATGCACTAAGCCTTAATACGAAATGCGAACCATGAAGATGAAAATACGCGCTCGTTTCAAAACTGCAAAACAACCAAAATGAAACCAAAGCGAGAAAAATACAACTATTAATTCAATTGATCTGATTCAAATAAAACTAATGAAAAAGCACAATGACCACAACTATATTAAATTGAATTAAGTGTTGTGGTTTTTCAAGTTGATTTACAGTTGCATCATTATTTTATATTAGTTTAATTCAATTGTTTGCAAGAATTTATTTTGGAAATAAGAAAAGGAGAAAACACTTTGAGAAATAGTTAGTTTCTGAAATAAATTTAAACGTTTCTTAATAGTTTCATTTTAGTTTTATTATAGTTTATTAACAGCAATAAATATAAATTGTAAATAAACAAGTATACAAACTATAATAAAACTATAAAACAACTAAAAACAAACCGACAATAAAACAACTTTCTACGAATATAAACTACAAACATCTAAATCGAATTGTTACCTAAAAAGAATGACAAACAACTATACCTAATAATATTCCCAAAACACATCATACATAAACATATTAAACTATTAAAAAACTAGAAAAAAAAAAAAAAAACTAAAACCCACCGATTAGAGACAACACTAAAACAAAAACAAATGTTTCAAAATATCTAAAAAAAACTAGAAACACGAAACGAACATAAAACACAACAAAAATGGAACGAAAATAATAAGAAACAAACTAAAATGCCAAACCCAAGAACAAAATAAAATTGATTAAACAAAAATAAAGTCCTAAAAATCCAAAGAAAACCAAACGAAATTTTAAAATGAAAAACCTAAAATATCACAAACCAGAAAAAACCAAGACGATGAAATGGAAATACAAGAAAATGTTTAAAATGGGGGGACACGAAAATGAAAACCGAAAACCAACCTCTCGTTCAAACTTCTACAGAGGCACTAGCTTTTTCACTAGAAATTTCTTCAACCATTTGCTCCTCCACATTGAGCTTCGATTTCTTCTCTTGACAATCGGACGTTTACCACTTTGCTTTGTTAGCCAAAGATTTCAAGCCCATTTTCGATTTTTCTTTTCTGAACGGGGGAAAGAGATGAGGATGAACGAGTGATGACCATTTTATAAAGAAATTTGAAACAAGAATAAACTGAGAGGGAAAAAAACTTGAGAAATCGTGGGTTGAGTGAGAGTTGAAATTTTTTGGAAGAACAAAAAATGAGAGAGAAAAAATCGTGATGAATAATGAGTAGTTATGCTTCAACAATGGAGGTTATTGATCTTCCAAACAAAAAAAAAACTGAAAGAAAATCCAAAATCAAATGAAAAGAAAAGGAAAAAAGAGAAAGAAGAGAGAAGAAGTTGATTGATGTGTGATAGAAAAGAAAAAAAGAGAAAGAAGAGAGTGGAAGTTGATTGATGTGTGATGGGGATGACACATGTGTCTGTGCATGAGAATGGTGTGTAAGTGGTATTATTGTAATAAAATAAAGATGGTAAGTAAAAATGTTGATGTAGGCGTGTAGGAGTAAAACAGTAATAAAATGTGCAAAACAGATTTTTGGTGTAAAAATTTATAAGAATATCAAAAATACAAATTTGTTAAAAAAAAAATATTGGATTACAAATGTTTTTCTTTTTTTCTTTTTTGAAATGAAATTACAAATGTTTAAACAACACCTTTTGCATAATTAATAATTAAGGGTTAGGATTTTTACACTCAAACTATTACTATTATTAAATTGTGATCCATAAACTCACATAAATCAAAAAGATGGTCGTATCGGAAAGAATGATAGAAAGATATTGCTATATAATAAATTTATATAATTAATAACTAAGTCCTTATATGAATTAATCTACAAAATAAGTCCAATGGTCATTCTATGAAAGTTATCAAAATTAATTCCTACCATAAATATAGGTTAATCGGGAAAATTATCTTTATTAACCAATAACTTCTGTTACCAAATAAAATAATTGAATAGTGATTTTTAGCAAAATTGTGATAGCTAATAATTTTTAATATATAATTGAATATTCCTTACTTTCTTTCTAACTTCGGCAAAATTATGATGACCAAGATATAAAATAGAAGTTTTAGTAAAAATATGAATCATTATATTAGCTTATCGTTTCACAAAGACAATAGAAATATTTCAAAATTAAGTAAATAAAGCTTTACAATCTTGTACCAAACAAAGAAATCATAACAATAGAACAACACCCAAACAATTTGTTTCAATTGTTACTTGAGTCCACCGTTGTTCTTTGATCCAACTCAACGCTTCCCTCACACTCAATGTCTTTGCGAGAAAGAGTCTATCGAACATAAAACTACATATACAAACTATACTAATAAAGAATACTATATACTAATCAATCCAACAAAATTGTATTAAACTCTTCCTTAAATTCATTAAAGACGTGGTAAGCTTGTAGCAGTCCAAACTCAAGCGGTTGTCCTCTAATGTTCATTATACATATTTCGCCAGGGGTCCAAAATTATCTTAAATGATTAAACAGATAAATAAAGTGTTGGAACTAAAAGCAACAAATCCACATAGCTATCTCCTCCCAGTTTCCAATTCTTCCAAGGTCAAAGCAGATTGATCATCTGCTAAATGTAGACCCATGAAACCATGGCTGCTTCCTTCCTCTTCTTGGTTACCAACATCAGCCTGTGCTGCCCGCCCATTGCGCATATCTACCATATTCGCTGCTTGAGCACTTGGACGTGACTCCTCCAACACCCGGAAATATGCATATGGCCCCCAACCTACACAAAATCATACAGTTTAACCTCCAACTCATGTATAGTTGTAACTCTCAATGAATGAGTAGCTGAAGTTATGAAATTTAATCATTACACAGCTAACAACTTTGTTTTCGAAATAATATTTGAAAAGAAGAAAGTTTAGAAAATTTTGGGATTACCTCCCACAAATACCTACCAGACAGGCCTGAACCATAGACAGAAAATTTCTGGTTCATAAAGAAGCTTAGGTTTGAGTAATTCAATGAGGTTATAAATTTGGAGAAACGGGTGCAAGAAAGGGTAGGGAAAACAATATGATGATGCCATATCTTCTCCACCGATCTAGAAACAGTTAAAATTTTGACTAATACATAATGCAATCTGTCACTTTCTAACACCTACAAGGCACTTTGACATGAAGAAACTTCTAAAAATGATGGCATAGAAAAGATTTGACATAACTGAAATTGAGAACACTTTGAGCATGTGCAAATGCTGGACGTGCACAAGTAGAATTTCAAGAAAAACTATACGAGGAAAGAAGTGATAGATACTTCCATCATTTTGGAAGAGAGTGAAATTTACCAGCCTCAAAATATTGATTTTGATCATTCTAACAATCAAATTGCTTTTGAAATAAAAACAAATAACAACTCTGGTGAAAGCAATTTTAGGAACTACTGTTGAAAATCAAACTGGTAAACAAAATGGCCTGGCACTTTACCTTCCTCGTGATACGGGGGTGGGAAGAACTGCAAGTAGCAAAATGTAGCAACTGTAAGCCCTGCACAAAATGTTTACCCCATTGTGAACTCGAACAACAAATGTTTTTGAAAAGTTACTAAACAAAATGAAAATTCTCTTTTAACACAAACCTAGGAGACCTCCAGCAAACACATCTTGCCAATGGTGCCAGTAGTCATCCACTCTAGAAATGCCCACAAGTGATGCAACAAGTAAAGGAAGAAAAACAATGCATAATTTGGCAATGTGTCCTTTGCGATCAAAGACTTTTACTTTTCCGGACAAGTATAGAGATAGAAAACCCAATCCAGCAAAGGACCCTGCATATATAACAAGTGTAAGAAAATAATTTTCTTCATCTGGTCTGCGCAAACACGTTCAGTGGTAATACAGAAGAGAATATCAAGTGCTGCTTACAAGAAGTATGCCCACTTGGAAAACTCTTATGCCCTTCCTTTATAACATTAATATCACCATGGCATACAACATCTCCCCATTTATCATAAAACTATGAAGCATCAAAGTTTTAATAGTTTAGTCAACGAAAATTCATGAGATTATACAATAAAATGTTTTTTATTTTTTTGAAAAAGAAAGGACAAAAAAAAAAAGCTGTGCTAGAAAGAACTGTAAATCAGGAAGACCATACATCCTTTCCATCAGGGAAACACCGCCAGAAAAAGTCAGGACGAGGTCGTCCAACAGCATTTTTTATGGAATCTGTGAGAACCCCAGTTACCAGAACAGAGAAAAAGAGACCTGCATTGACAAGATATACGAAATTAGTAATATGACGTTAAAAGAAAAAAAAAAGCCATAAATCCTTATGGAGCCATAAATTTCATCACCTAATATGGCATGATGAAGATCGTAGACATCTCTCCTACGGTAATACACAAAAAGAAAAATTGCTATTGGCAACAGAATTGCGTAGATCTATGAGAAAGAAAGGAAATACAATAGTTCTCATCAGTTGACCGAATTTTTTAATGTAGGAGGGAAAACATTAAAAAAATGTGATGAGAGCAAAACTCACAGGAACAGCCCAAATAGGCACCGTGTTACTTTTCAAGGGATATTTTAGATCAGTCATCATATCTTTCCCAACAAAGCGATAAAATGGATGGATAATGTACAAGCAGATCTCTAGCAGGACAAGGAGCATGAGTATTAACCAATCATGCATATGTGTCTTAGCAACACTGACTCCATGGGATCTTAAAGTATGCGAGCCAAGCTGAACTTCCTGCATTGCACTCTGCTGCTAAGCAGATATCAAAGCATTAGCATCTTTCAATAGTACTTCAGTTTATTATCATATGAAAAGTTTGTTGAGTGAACAACAAAAGGGAAGTCTAAAATAATGGTCATGATAATAAATAATTTAGCCATCCATTATAACTGAACCAACAGTTAAGAGGGTCAGTGCTGCATCTGCCAAAGATAATGCATTATCCGAGTACAGGAACAAAACAATTTTTTATGAGGGGAGTTTATATATTTAAGGGGATATTGAAAAAAAATATATCTGGATTTACTTCTCATGTTTTTTTCCTTCAACATATCATCAACAAAACAAAAGGAGACAAAACATATAGAGGGCACCTCCAGCCCTCCTGCAACCATGGACCGTTCATTTGTGATAAAGTGGCCATCCAAATATGAGGTGGCAAACAAAAACCATAAGCATTGATGAAAATGCTCATGAAGCAGTTGTAAAAAAATGCACTCACATAAAATAGATAAGCAAACTTAAGCTGCCAACATTTGCTATACTCGAGAAGTAAACTATAAAGGGCAGGTATCCAATGCATTTTAGAATCTATAGAGAATCTAATTCATGATATGCAGATTCAATCCAGTAGGCCAAAACATGGAAAAAATTTAAAATAAAATAAAAAGTACAATGAAAATAACCCAGGTTTGTTGGGGAACTAGGAAACCACCGAAGAGCTAAAAGTTCACCACAATACCCCCCCAAATTCTCCTCTACATTTTTCTCAACCCCACGTCACATTTATATAACATTCTAACCACCAAAATACTCATGCTAACAAACCAACCCATGACAATTGCCCTAACAGCACAATTCTAACGTGATTTCCCTCCCCAAAGTGACCTTCTCAATGTGTAGGAAATGGGCAACTTCAAGTTTCATAATCCTGTAATGGACAAAATAGCATGAAAGTCTCCCGTAGGCAAAGATGCTCAGCCTAGCTCAAAGATTTTTTTCTTTATTTTTTCTTGACTAAAAGAAATTAAGGTTCAATTCAAAACATATTCCATGCCCTCAAAACTCTTCCAATCTCAAAAGAATGAGGCATCATGCACACTTGACCTGAGCAGGACACTAAGGATGTGATTGGTTATGAGTAAATAAACAAACCAATAGGAATTGAATTAAAATTAATGAGTAAAAATTTTAATAGAATTTTATTAAATCTGTTCTATTTGTGCATTGGAATGGCTTTTCTTCCAACATCAAAGAAATGAGGCATCAACACATGCACACTTGACCTAAGCAGGATACTAAGGATGTGTTGGTTCCGAGTAATTAAAACAAACCGATAGAAATGGAATTACATTTAACGAGTATAACAGTTAATAAAATTTTATTAAATCTGCTTTATTTGTGCATTGCAATGGTTTTTCCTCCAACTTTAGATTTTTTAAATTTAAATTTTTAGGACATATTAGAATATGTGCTACCTTCATGGGTTAGATCTATGAAAGGAACTACAATGTTCCTTTTCAAAGCTTTTTAGTTATTGGGACTAGAGGCTACTTATTAAAGTTGATGTGCTGCATTGTCCTCATTTCTTGCACCCATCTCTCTCATGAGGAAAACTAAACCTGATTCCCTTGATGAAATTGGAGAGAATTTAAAAGAAAACCTGAAACCCCAAATAAGAAAATCCAAAAACAAAAGTTGGCGATCCCATGGATGCTGGTTGAGATGAAGAAAATGCAACTTCCCCCTATTTGGCACATCAACCCAATTAAATTTTAAAACAAGAAAAAGAATAAAATCAAATAATGCCAACAAAATTATTAAGTCTTTAGAAACTATTAGAAACCCCTCTCCTTGAAACTAACATTTAAGAAAAATAATAAATACCTCTTCATTCTGGGTTTCTATCAATGGGAAGTCAATGGATGAATTCCAATCATTAGTAACTGTAGCTGAATCATCCCTCTTGCATGACACAGCCTATATAACCCCAGAAGAAACCTTTCAGGAACTAAATATCATAAGAGAAGATCTCCCAGATTCACTATGTTTACTCTAAATTGAAAGCATGGACCAAAATTGTTCAAGATTATGCTTCAAGTACATTACTTGTTACTAAAAATATTCTCGTTTTTTCACTTTCCTTTGGACTTTTACTTTTTTCTTTCTTTTTTATAGCTAAATGGTACTCCTAGAATCTCCAAGTTTTATGAGTGAAACCCTTAAAGAGTAATAGTTAACAAAAAAGAGATTCCAACTGAAGAAACTGCCACCGCCACATCTATGTTTAAAAGGACAGGGGCCAATAGAAAACTAACAACAGCTAATTCCCTAGCATATAAACTTCTTCTAGTGCTGGAAAGTGATAAGCCCACACAGCATTTTGTATATAATAATAGGAGATCACGAAAATAGGGGCTTACTTTTGTTCTGGTTTTTATAGATTCTTTTCCTTCTTTTTAATTTAGTGGCTGAATAGTATTTTAAGCTGTTAAATCTTTGTCAAAGAAACATCCGTTTCAACTTTCAAGTAATGTTCAAAGAGAGGGATTACATAATAATAGCTTTTAGTTATCAAAACACACCATTTCCTCATTTCCTAGTCCAACATCCAAACCAAACGATACTATATCTTATACAAGAACCACAAATATCAAGCCATGCGCAAAAATATATGAAACACAAATGTTAATGTTCAAGGCAGGAAAGACCGGTATGCAAAACAGAACCAACTTTTCCTAAACAATGCCAACGACATAGCAACAGAGGAAACAAGAAACATGAAATATAAGGCAGATCCACCCAGGTAGTTTTAACTCATATTACTCTTGCAATATAAATTTAGAAACACATAATGGAAGCTTGCGTAAAAGCCACTAACCTGAAAGCCACCGCCGAAAATTCTAAAACGAGAAAGCAATCCTAGATCCCACCAAGGCATTGTACCAGCAACGAGAAAGCAATCCTTGTGGAGGTGGATTAACAACAACAATAATAACGAAGATGTGACTATTCCCAATGTCCAATTTCTCAACCGCACAAAGCGTAAACCGATGAAACGCGTGCAGGTCCCAGGTGCAGAGTTGGTATGGGGTGTGGCGCTCTTGGGATTCAGATTCAGCTAGGTTGGTGGACTCAGCTACGGCGGCTGGCCCTGGAACCAGTTGAAGCTCGTCTTGGGCGTCGGAACTGGATTCGGGTACAGTCAAGTAATAGGGTATGGATACTCTTTTGAATCCCTAGAGTTTTACAGTAAATTATAACTTTACTGCATCTTTTGGCAAATGATAAAGCGTTTAGTTTCCAAAGCCTACTTGAAGAAAAAGATCCTTTTTTTATCCATTTTGATGCCTACTTTGTTAAGCTCAATAAATCACCATAGAAAATATTTTAAGTGTGTTCTAGAACATGTTAAAAAACAAAATATTACTACAGAGCATTAGATCAGAGTGAAGTTTCTAACATGATTAAAGATTAATGGTTCCATGTACGAAAGACCATTTCCACCATCAACAGCATCTTTGGTCTACAAATCACATTTTTCTCTTTAAAAACTAAATTAAAAATTTGGGCCTTTCTCCATATCCCATTTTACAGTTAATAATCACTCAGTTCCAATACAGAAAATATGAAGAAAAGCACATAAAGTGAAGGAATATTATTAATATTATTTTAAAATGTACTGAAATACTGTAAAATAAAAAAGTTCTACATCTCCAATTTTCTCAGAAGGCAAAACAATTAAAGTATACTTACCAATTTCAACTTCGGGCTTGCTTTAAGACTCTAACCTTTCAAACTACAAAACCAAAGAGTTAAGTTTTAGGTTCACAACCAGTAAATCCTCCAGGACCAATATGATTATAAAAATTTCTTTTGTAATTAGGATCAAGTAATAAAGAAGGCTTCAAGCTTCTAGCAGTAGAGAGCAAAGGAAAATTCCACCTCTAAATTGACTCTCATTATTCCTATCAGTATAATTTTGTTGTGGGAAGGCAATTGGTGAAGGATTCGTTGTGAACCATAAATTAAAACATCAAAATAAGTTTGAAATATACAAACAACTAATAAAAATGCCATTAGTAAGCTGTGTAGTCAAACCAACAACACAGCTTCAGATCTAACACAATGAACAGAAAGAATCCATAAACAATAAATATTGATATGAAACTGGGCTCTAAAATCAAAATAATTAACAATTCGAACTGGAAAATGGAAAGTAAGAGGAGATTGAACCTCCAGTTTCTGAAGCACGAGTGAGTCCAAGTTTCTGGAGTGGTTGTTTCCGGATCCAAAAGGGATTCTCCTAATCTGAAAATTAACAAAATCAATAAGCTAAACTAAACTAAACTCTTACAAAAAACCAGTGAGAGACATCATACGAATTTCCCAATAAGGATATATACGCTCTTAGTAAAATGTAAGATATATACCTGGCTCCGACTTACAATACGTATGAGAGGTCGAAATAAAAAATTGCATACGAAAAAGTGCTCATTTCCTAACCATTGGATTTAAGAGATTCACATTTTTCAATCATCCAATGGCCCATAATGTTTTAAGGTGTTAAAAACCTCAAATTCTACTAAGGTACTACATAGTTAGCCTCTATATATATATATGATCAATCAGTCTATATATAGCTCCAAAACTAAACTGAGCAGATGAATCTGTCATCTCATTCTCATGTCCTAACCTAAGCAAATTTTATGAAATTAGAATAGAAAAGTGTTGATTAATCAATCCTTTAATTAGCTGAAAATAGATTCAAACTTCAATCTCTACGCTCAGTGATACCTCATGGAAGATGATACCAAACACCAGTGAGGAAGGGAGGGAAATCCGAATTAATAATCGGTATCAAATGAATTAATTAATTAAAAGACAAGTAATTAATAAATTGTAAGACTAAATCGACCAAAGAGAAGATAGTCACAGAAAGAAAAATGTTATTTATTTTTAGATTCAAAATAAAAAATAAAAATATTAGAAAATTGGTGCTCTTACTGAATTCATACAACAGAGAGAGAAAGAGAAAGATACCTCCTCCGTCGTCCGGCTCGGTGAGACGTGAGAATGAGTTTCAACGGAGTTTCCGCAGAGGAGATCCGACTGGAGCTTTGTTGTTTTGATTTGAGTTTCACAATTTCATGGGAAGAAGAAGAAGAAGAACAGAATAGTCATTAGTAAGGGTTAAGTTGTAATTCCAGACTACTTAAACAGGGGTATATTAGTCATTCACAATAGTCATTTAAAGTAAAAGGTGATAGCTACTTACTTCTTTACTTTTTACTTTTTACTTTTCAGCATTAATTGGGTAAAAAAAAAAGATCAGTGTTTTTTTTTGCTTATAGCCTTATACTAGACCTGCCCGTATGTGGTCATTCTCTTTTTAAAACTGTAAAGTAATTTGCGACATAAATACTTAAGTTTAGAGGTGTTCATCAAACCGCTCAAATTACTCGTACCGCACTACACTGCAAAAAAAATGCCGTTTAAAATTCTTTGCGGTGCGGTCGCGGTCTAAATTTTTCGTAAACCGCGTAGTGCGTTGCGGTTTGCGGTTTTAAATTGTTAATATGTAGTTCAAACCACACTGCACCGCATAATATAAAAATACCAATTTTTATATTTTTTGAAACATACCAATTTTTATATTTATATGTCTAATATGTGAAGGCCCAACCTTAGCCCACTAATTATTGTATTGTGTAAATTTGAAACTTTTTTTTCATATTTATTTTCAAGCCTTATTGTATTTTTGACAAGTGTTGCTCAAACTTTATTGTATTTGTGATATTTTAATTATTTAGTTATAGTCCAAACTGCAAAAACTGCATAAACCATACCGCACCGCACCATTTTTTACGGTGCGGTTTTTGCAATTTTTTAGTTTCGCGGTGCGGGTGCGATTTAGAAAATTAAAAAAACTGCATGTGCGGGTTAATTTGAAAAATTAGTCAAAAACCGCACCACCCGCACCGCGAACACCCCTACTTAAGTTTAATTTTTAGTTGTAAATAATTATTTAAATTTACGATTTGTGTTACTCCGGTAATTTCTTTAGTTGTTTCTACGTGAGTTGCTATAAGGATTTTGGTTGCGATTTAAGTTACTTAGTTAGTTGCTATAGGAATTTTTGTGTGGAATTCTATAAAAATGCAAAATAAAAAAAAAAAAAAAAAAAAAAAAAACTCTTTTAAATTTTGAATTTAGTTTTACTTAATTTTTTTAATCAGATTTTTAATTTAATAATATTTTAAAAATATATAATTTTTATTTTTTTAATATTAAAATATACACATATATGTAGTTTTAATATGATAATTATCTAAACAACCATATTATTATTTTGTGTTAGAAAACTTTGATAATACATATATCATAACCTACAAATAATATTGAGTTGAAAATATTCATATTTATTCTTCTCTTTTTTAAAAAAAAAATAAAAAAATAGTAAAATATCCCTAACTTTGTTAAATAAAAACAGTCGAGTTTTTCTTTAACTCGGTCTTCTTCTTACTATAATGGTATATCGGCTTCGAAACGAGTCTGAGACTCAGCTTTCCAACTCGCCCGAGTTCAACTCAGCCATGCATATCATTTCCTAAGATTTTTGAACAGCCATAAATCTCAATCTCAGTGGGCAAAGGTTTGATTTTCTTCTTCTCAACTTTTTAACTCTGTTATTTTATTGGTTCTTTATCGTTACCCCAATTATTGTATTGATTCTTATGTTATTGTAAGTTACTTCTAAATTTCTAGAAATTAAAACCCTAACTTGTATTTCTGAAATTTTTGTTTATTTCTGGGTTTAAAGTCTTTAGTATATATATTTTGATCCAAGTGATTTGTAATTTTCTATTATAATTCTAAGCTAAGAAATTACTTTGTAGTAAAAGAAGAGAACAATTGAATCTTGTGTTTAATCCTTTTTGTCATATATATTTTGCTATAATGCCTATAAGGTGTTTGATAAAGTGCTTGTTAGAAAAAATTAAATCTTGTATTTTATCCTTTTTCTATTCTATCACGGTTGCTGTAAGTCTCTAATTGGATATAAAGGCAGTTATTTGGGAGAGAGATATGAGTTTGAACTTTGTTTATAGAGACGAATATGAGTAGATGTTATACTAGTATTTGGGGTGTTGGGGTTGGCATGAGATTTAGCACCAATCCACAAGTGTAGCTTTGATTTATCCAAGTGATTTGTAATTTTCTATAATAATTCTAAGCTAATAAGAAATTACTTTTTGTGAACTTTGTAGGAAACTTGAGCTTCATATCCAATGTCAGCAGTTATACCTCCGCCACTACCGGATGTCATCATCCCAAGCCTCCCAAACGATCTGGCATTGAACATTCTAGCCCGTGTGCCAAGACAGTACCACTTGGTCCTCTCAGCTGTATCCAAATCCATCAAATTTACCCTTTCATCGCCTCAACTATACACAACAAGATCTCTCCTCAACCTCACCGAAAACCTGCTCTATTTCAAGGTCTCCTCCACGTCCCTAGGTTGTTGTGAGAACTGGTTCGCCATCTATCAAAAGCCAACCGTCTCAGCTGACCCCATTTGCAATGGCCTTCTTCGATTTGCCCGACTCCCATCAATCCCATATAAATTGCATGGACATGTTGAAGCTGTTGTGGGCCACAATATCTACGTCATTGGTGGCCACTACATTGATGAATCCGATTTTATCATACCTTCTTCTTACGTGTGGATACTCGATTGTCGCTCTCACACATGGCAGCAAGGTCCAAGCATTGGAATACCGCGCTTCGATGCTTCTGTAGCCGTAGTGGACGAGAAGATTTATGTGATTGGAGGGTGGACGGAGGAATCATGGGTAGAAGTGTTTGATCCAGTGATAGGACAATGGGAACACATTCCAAGTCCACTTGACGGGCGCAAATCCAATTTTACAGAAGTGGAAGTTGTGAACGGTATAATCTTAATCAAATTACGAAGTAATAAGAATGAGTTTCGACTGAATCCGGAGACTAGGATGTGGGAGGTGTCTGAACATGACGAGCCATTCTGTGGTCGAATGGATTGCAAGGTTAATGGGGTCACTTACCGTTGTGAGAGTAATAATAACGGGAGAATCGAATGGTATGATGATAGTAAAAGGAGATGGAAAGAGGTCAAAGGTGTGATGGAAGGGATGCCCCGGTTCGTGTGTAATGCCAAATTGGTCAATTTGAAAGGGAGATTGTTTATGATGTTTGGAGAGGTGAGTTATGAGAGTTCTACAAGGGGAGTTTACAAGTTATGTGGTGGAGAAATTGAAGTGAGTAGAAGAAATGAAGGAGACAATGTTGATTTGTGGGGTGAGGTTCATAAGCTTACTTTGCTTCCAGAAGGGCCTTGGCGTATTTCTAAACCAAGCTCTGAATTTAAGGTTTTGTACTACGAAAGCAAATCTTTTTCTGTGAAGATTTGAATTGGTTATTATTAGTTTTTCCTTTATTACAATGGTTATTATGATTAGGTGTTGAAGAATCGGGCTTTTTGGCTCAACTTTTCTGTGGATGCTTAATTAATGGGAAATTTACATGGTATACCAACTTTTGCTATTTTTTTACAAAAATACTGCCAAGCGGTATTTTTTACTTTTTTACTGTATTTTTTTATAAATTTCATACTGCAGTATAATGTGTTAAGTTTCATTGGTGTTCTACTGGTGTTTTATTAGTGTTCTACTATTGTTTTGAGTTATACTGCTTTGTGTTTTATTGGTGTTTTATAAAAACACAGTATTTTTAAAAAAATTTCCGTGTGACAGTATTTTTGTAAAAGCTAACTGAAATTCCAGTATTTTTGTAAGTTTCCCTAATTAATTTAAGCTGGTATTATTATTTTTCTTAAATGAAAGTATATATTGATGGAGTAGGAAGACAAGTTTGATTAATACTTATAGCTTTGATTCTAACCTCAAGATTCTAAATATTTTTTCAAAACTTATGCTTCAATATGTAACATAATGAAAATATATAATTGTATCTCTATAGAATATTTCATCAATAAAAATGCAGAAGAGAATATCACAAAAGCACTCCAATAATAATAAACTAAAAGTCTTAAAAGTTTACAAAATAAATAAAATTAAGAAAATTCTTATTTATGAAATTATTTTATTCTCACGCACACGCTTGGTCTGAAATAAATTATAAATATGTTGCGAAAATTATTAATTACTACGCAAGTGCACGCAATCAAGTAGTATACTCACGCAAGTGAGGTCGAACCACAGGGAATTGGATTAATTACTACTAAACTATACTTATAATTCTATTTGGCAAATCAAAAGTATTTATGATTAAAAAAAGAAGAAAGAAATTCAAGAAACTTAAAGAAACAAGTGAATATTAATCAAGATGAGAGAATAGGGAGACGAATCCTGTTGTTAAGTTACCAATGTTAATGTCTAATTGCTATCCTTCTCTTGAAGTGAATGACAGATTATAAATTAACCTAGCTCTTTTCAGATCTTCTAGGTTCTAAATCTCATGCTCTCTAATTAATCTCTTAATTAAATTAACATGAAATCAGCATTAAGCAATAATCTAAATGTCACAAAGGCTATGTAAATACTTTCGTTTCACATCAAAACCTAGACTATCCAATTTTAGCATTCTCAATTCTCACTTTTCAGATTTTGAATTGAGATCATAAAACATGTAAAAGGTGATCAATCTTGCACATGGAAATTAAACACAAATATGAATAGTGTTCACAATCAAGATGGAGGAATGGCAATTATTCATTAACTAGGAAAAACTTAAACAACATTCATCATTCTCCCTAAATAGGAGTTTAGTTCAAAACATCCATAATCAAATCCATAATTAACATTGAAATAGAAAAGAACATAGAAAAATTAAAGAGAAAAGAAAGAACTAGTCAAGCAATTGATCCGGTCGCCACAAGCCGCTCTTTCTAGCCTCCTCCTTTGTTTCTAGGGTTCCACTCAATCATCCCTAATTTTCACGAACCCTCACTATTTAAACCAATTCTCATCTTTAAAATTCGTGAAATTACGAAACTGCCCAAAAATCCCGTCACTGGGGTCCCCGTCGCGATCGGCAAAGCTTCCCCGTCGCGACGGGTTAAATTTTGAAACTTCGAGATCCTCTTCGCATTCCCGTCGCGATCGGCATGTTCCCCGTCGCGACTCGGCATGTTCCTGGGGCCGCGACCGGCATGTTCCCCGGGCCACGACGGGAACAAATGACACAAACTTTGGTTTTTCTTCTCGATTCTTTCACCACTTTTCCTCAATTCTTGTACATACTTTCTTTAAACACCCAAGGACCTGAAACAAAAGAATCAAGCGTAAAATAGCCCTAAAACTAGAAACAAAGAGTGAAAACTAACCGAAAATATAACCCGAAACTTAGACTAATTTTGGCCTAACAAATTCCCCCAAACTAGATTCTTACTCGCCCTCGAGTAAGATAAAAAAAAAACTAAAAACTAACTACTAACTACGCTATCAGATAATCATAATACTACTGCCTCATGTGTTGTACTCTTCTATTGCGCAAACTAGAATTTCAATTCTACCAACTCTAACAATTAATTTAGATGCTCAGTTTATAACACTATGTATATCTGCAGAAATTTATTCAAATGTGAAACATTGTTATAAAAGCTTTACTCTTTCCAACAAGCCTACGTACCACAGCCGATAATTCATAAGCTTGCATGCTTACCTTTCTCCACTAATGTTGACAACATTCTTTGGAATCCTTAGGTCTTTTCAAGGCTTTAGGTAATATGGCTCAGATATTCAGGAATAGGCAAAAGACAATTTTTGGCTCAAGATATCATAAGCACACAACAGAACCCACAAGCTTCTTACTTTTCTTTCTCTAAGATCCCATAATATTCCCGAATTTACCAAGATTGATAGAAGACATCTCTATTATTTTTCAACATCACTGAAATTTTTTTCCTTTTTTTTTTTTTTCTTTCACACATATTTTTACTTTTTTTATTGTGTTTTTCTTTTCATCATATTTCATTTTTTTCAGTGACATTGAATTACACAATTTTCCTCTTCTCAATCTTACAAGTTTTTTTTTTCTCCCTCTCACTATTTCCTCACACTAAATGTTTTTCCTCCCCCAAACTAATTATGTAGCTTATGATATCATGGATAACAGGGTGAAGAAAAATTAATAGTGTGGTTGCAATTTTTTAAATCGATGGGTGAAAAACATAACAGGTTTAGGCTCAAAAGGTTAACTAGGGATACACATTATTACGGTAGGCTTGAAAGGCTCAAACTATCCAACAAATGCCTAAGTCATATTCCAATTGAACACTATCAAGGATTTCGTCTCAAAAGAATAAACATGCAAGTTCTAAGCTATCCTGTCAATCTTACCACAAACCATAGTAAAACAATTATAACAATTTTCACAGATTGAGTATTTACAGATAAACACAGGTTCCTAAGCATCCAAACTAATCCAAAGAGTTAACAGAATTAAGCACACAGTTATTTTGCAATTTCAGAGCACATTACATTAAAGAGCAGCACACGATTATCTTTTAGCTTATTGCCATCCTTAACTAAAACAGAAAAAAAAACTAACACAGAAAATTAAAGTGCAAAAAATAAAATTTTTAAATCTCTCCCCCCAAACTAAATATGACATTGTCCCCAATGTGCTATTATACTCAAGGTGAGAAGGACTTACCTGAACCCCCATCAGAAGGGGTTGGGCGGACCCTTTTCATCCAAAAGAGCCCTCGTACTAAATGAAGAAAATTTACCACCAATCGTGTTGATTTCAGAGTTTCGCACAAGAGTAAGCTCACCTTCAGAACTACCACACATCAATCTTTTCCAATGACGCCGAATCGTTCGAAGTCGCTCTTTAGGCTTTGCTTTCTTCTTATCAGCTTTAACAAAAGAACCCTTCACCATCTCAATCTTGCAACAGGTAGGAATGTCGGTTGGGGCAAAAACATTAAAATTGACCTCTTCATCTTGCACTCTCAACTTTAACTCTCCCTTTTGAACATCTATTAATGCTCGGCCTGTGGCTAAGAATGGTCTTCCCAAAATAATGGGAATAGTTGAATCTTCCTCCATATCAAGAATTAGGAAATCGAGGGAAGATAAACTTACCAACCTTCACCAAGTACATCTTCAATTATCCCACGAGGATGAGTCAAAGAACGATCCGCTAGTTGTAAAGTCACCGTCTGTGGGCTTTGCTTTTCCCAATCCTAGCCTTTTGAAGACGGACAAGGGCATTAGATTAATGCTTGCTCTCGCATCACATAGAGCTTTAGTTTCCACCGAACCCTATAGAGCATGGAATATTGAAACTACCCAGGATCTTTAAGCTTCCGGTAGTTTCTTTGTAAAATGGCGCTACACTCCTCGCTAATGCCACCGTTTCATAGTCCTCCAATTTTCTCTTCTTAGACAATATCTCCTTCATGAACTTCACATAACGGGGCATTTGTTCCAAGGCTTCGGCAAAAAGGAATGTTGATGTGTAATCTTTTGAAGACCTCTAGAAATTTTGTGAACTCGCTTGTCTAGATTGGTCTTTCGGAGTCTTTGAGGATAGGGTATTTTCACATGATGATCAATATTGATTGGTGGAGATCGTTGTGGTGGTGCCGGACTATCGCAATCTTCTTTATCCGATGATGCTTCGAGTTGGTGTTGTTTGATCTTTAATCTCTTCATCCACCGGTTGTATCATCTCGTGCCCATCATATTTCTTTCCACTCCTTAAGGAAATTGCTTTACATTGTTCTCTTCCTTTTGCATCATGAGTGCTAGGCGAATTTCCTTGAGCTTGTTTTTCCACTGAGTAGCCAATTGTTCCATTTTAGTTTCTAGAGTTTTAATAGAGGCTCTAGTTTCCATCATGAATTGGAGCAATAAATCGGCTTGGATAGTGGAGCCTCCACTAGAACTTTGTTGTTGCGTTATTGTTGGTTTTGTCGGCCGGGTTTTCTCGCCGGTAGAACCCCTGTTGGTTGTGCCCATAATTATTGTTTTTGGGAATAGTTTCCAATGGCTTTTGCTCGATCCATCGGCAAATCATCCACATCCGCTCGACACTCGTAAAAGTTGATGGGGACCTCCACATACCTCACAAACCACTCGAGCTTGTTTGGCTTGTCGTACCGCGATCGCCTTTGTTAGTGGCCTCAACCCGAGCACAGTCGCCTTTGTAATGGCATCAACCTCTAACACACCCGCCTACCTTCTTAGATTGACTCCTTTCGCCACATCGCCGGTTGTTTAGAGCCATCTCCTCCAATAGATCATACGCCTCATTAGCACTCTTTCTCATAAAGGCTCCGCCTACCGCTGCATCTATTAGAGTTCTAAAGTGTTACCAACCAACCCGTTATGTAAATTATGAACCAACATCCACTTCTCAATACCATGATGAGGACACTTTCCGATTAAGTCCTTGAACCTCTCCCAAGACTGCTGAGAGACTCATTCTCTCGTTGACGTAAATTGTTGATCTCTCCTCGCATGACCTTAGCGTACTTTGCCGGGGGAAAGAACTTAGACAAATTTAGTTGCTAAGTCTGTCCATGTTGCTATAGAATTTGGTGGCAAGGAGATTAACCAACTCTTGGCTCTTTCTCTAAGTGAGAATGGAAACAGTCTCAAACGAATGGCATCATCACTAACTCCATTGACTTTAAAAGTCTCACAAAGTTCCATGAAGTTCGAGAGATGCAGATTAGGATCTTCGAAGGGAGGCCACCAAACCGAACCGAAGATCGCACCATTTGAAGTATGGCAAGTTTGATCTCAAAGTTATTCGCATCCATCAAGGTGGCACTCGATACATGACCGCACTCCCGTCGAGTAGGGAGAATGTAATCTCTCAAGCTACGGCCATTAGCTCGGTCTTCCACGACACCACCATTATTGCCGTTATTTACAACATTCGCATTCACATTAGCAACATGATTTCTCGTTGTTTCAAGAATGGCCGAAACTCTTTCTCGCCTCTTGTTCTTTCGGTTTCTCCTACAAGTTTTCTCGATTTCGTGATCAATCATGTAATATGACCGCTTGTCTCGACGGCGCATACACTAGGATTCTGAAATAGATAAAGAAAATATTGCAAGAAAAAGATTAGTAATTAGCAAGAAAAATAAACCAAAGTAGAATTTAGTATAATTTTGGGTAATATTAATCTTTATACAATTCAAGCACCCGCGCCAAAAACTTGTTGCGAAAATTATTAATTACTACGCAAGTGCACGCAATCAAGTAGTATACTCACGCAAGTGAGGTCGAACCACAGGGAATTGGATTAATTACTACTAAACTATACTTATAATTCTATTTGGCAAATCAAAAGTATTTATGATTAAAAAAAGAAGAAAGAAATTCAAGAAACTTAAAGAAACAAGTGAATATTAATCAAGATGAGAGAATAGGGAGACGAATCCCCGTTGTTAAGTTACCAATGTTAATGTCTAATCGCTATCCTTCTCTTGAAGTGAATGACGTATTATAAATTAACCTAGCTCTTTCGGATCTTCTAAAGTTCTAAATCTCATGCTCTCTAATTAATCTCTTAATTAAATTAACATGAAATCGCATTAAGCAATAATCTAAATGTCACAAAGGCTATGTAAATACTTTCGTTTCACATCAAAACCTAGACTATCCAATTTTAGCATTCTCAATTCTCACTTTTCGATTTTGAATCGAGATCATAAAACATGTAAAAGGTGATCAATCTTGCACATGGAAATTAAACACAAATATGAATAGTGTTCACAATCAAGATGGAGGAATGGCAATTATTCATTAACTAGGAAAACTTAAACAACATTCATCATTCTCCCTAAATAGGAGTTTAGTTCAAAACATCCATAATCAAATCCATAATTAACATTGAAATAGAAAAGAACATAGAAAAATTAAAGAGAAAAGAAAGAACTAGTTGAACGATTGATCCGGTCGCCACAAGCCGCTCTTCTAGCCTCCTCCTTTGTTTCTAGTGGTTCCAATTTCGAATCATCCCTAATTTTCACGAACCCTCACTATTTAAACCAATTCTCATCTTTAAAATTCGTGAAATTACGAAAGCGCCCAAAAATCCCGTCATCGGGGTCCCCGTCGCGATCGGGTGTGCCCCGTCGCGACGGGTTAAACTTTGAAACTTCGAGATCCTCTGCACGCGTTCCCGTCGCGACCGGCATGTTCCCGCCGCGATCGGCATGTTCCCGGGCCGCGATCGGCATGTTCCCGCCACGACCGGAACGAGCGGCGACACAAACTTTGGTTTTTCTTCTCGATTCTTTCACCACTTTTCCTCAATTCTTGTACATACTTTCTTTAAACACCCAAGGACCTGAAACAAAAGAATCAAGCGTAAAATAGCCCTAAAACTAGAAACAAAGAGTGAAAACTAACCGAAAATATAACCCGAAACTTAGACTAATTTTGGCCTAACAAAATATGATCAATGAAGAAGAAGAAAAAAAATCTTGTTTTTGATAGAGGATAGTGTGAGCAAAAAAGAAGAGAGAATAGTAAGGGTTAAGTAAATTATGTATGCATTAGAGAAAGAAATTTATACGGTGGAGATGAATAATCGCGCGACCCGTCCTTAATGGATTGGAGATTTTCCGTCTTGGTGATTAATGGGGCAGTGATGAAGAATAATTTCAATACTCAAAGCGAGGATGGAGCAGAAGCGGGGATAATACTATCTATACCATATCCGACCCCGATATAAATATATATACAATTTTCTTTTTATTCTTAACGTATATATAGTATAATTTTAATTATTATTTATAATCAAAATTATATATCGTATGTTTAAAGATCTAATAATGATAGTGAACTGATAATCATTGTAGACTACAAGTGTAAATATATTTTCTTCTTGATTCTTAGTTTTATTTTTATTTACTTTTTAATTTGTTGGGAGACTTGAGAGGTATGAGTTTATGATACTATACTTGGGTTATGATTTTTTTGTTTTAATTTTCAAACTTTGAGACAAATTTATTTTTTTTATTTTTTATTGGGTTATGCTATTTTTTTTTCTTTAACTTTGAGGCAGATTTGTCTTTTATTTTCTATGGATTATGAAGGCATAATAAATATTTGTGAGAATATTGATTTAATTTAAATTTAAATTATATTTTTTCAATTATTTAATTTTTTTCCATTTTGTCTTAATGGATACCTGACGGGTTCCCCATAACCAATAGGTATTCTCCTACCCCGAATTCACTAGTTATTAGACAGGGATGGGAATATAAATAGGTAGCAGGAATGAGGGGGAGAATTGCATTCTGCTTAGGACTGTTCATCAAATCGTTTAAACTATCCGCACCGCAAAAAAATGCGGTTTAAAATTTTTTGCAGTGCGGTCGCAGTTTGAATTTTTTCTAAACTGCGCGGTGCGGTGTGGTTTGCGATTTTGAATTGTTAATATGCAGTTCAAACTACACTACATATTATAAAAATACTAATTTTTATATTTATTTAGGTCTAATACTAATTTAAATTGTTTCATAATTTAATGTGATAGTTAAATATATTAATAAAATAATAGAAATGACATAAATGTAAATGAAAAAGTAATACATTTATTGTTGTGTAAATTTTACGTCATAACAAATTTTGTGCTAAATTTTAGGGGTGTTCATCAAACCGCCCGCACCGCACCACACCGCAAAAAAAATGCGGTTTGAAATTCTTTGCGGTACGGTTGCGGTTTGAATTTTTCCTAAACCGCGCGGTGCGGTGCGGTTTGTGATTTTGAATTGTTAATATGCGGTTCAAACCGCACCGCACCGCACATTATAAAAATACCAATTTTTATATTTATTTAGGTCCAATATATGAATGTTCAACTCAAAGTCCATTATTATTTTATTGTTGACACTTATTTTTTTTTTCATATTTATATTCAAGCCTTATGGTATTTTGACAAGTTTTGCTCAAAGTATGTTGTATTTGTGATAGTTTAATTATTTAGCGATAGTCCAAACTGGATAAACCACAAAAACCGCACCGCACCGCACTATTTTTTTGCGGTGCGGTTTTTGCGGGTTTTAGTTTCGCGGTACGAGTGCGGTTTGGGAAATTGGAAAAACCGCATGTGCGGGTTGATTTGAAAAAATAGTTAAAAACCGCACCACCCGCACCGCGAACACCCCTACTAAATTTGACACAAAATTTGTTATGTGCCAAATTTATATTACTTTTTGACACACTAAGAGTATATTTTTTATTAAATGAGTTATATTTTAATTTTTCACTACTTATTTACATTTGCATTGGAATGTTCTTGGAAAAGTGCTCATATTTTCTAAAGTATTTTAATTTGGTTTCTGAATTTAGTTGGGGGTTGGAATTTTTTGAATTCTAGTCACCTTGGTAATTAATTATATTTTATTCTTTAAGAAATAATTTCTAAAAATATTGTAAGTTTTATTGGTATAAAATTTCAATATGATAATTTCTTATTTAGTGTGAAAAACATTTGTAGTGGTAAATGGTTATATATATATATATTTTTTTTTGTGTAAAAAAAATTGAGGAGATAAAGGAGAAGAGAGTTGTATATAAAAATCAACTTTGTTAAAACCATTAAAGAAAATGTTGTTAAAAAATTATGACCACAGAACTTTGTCCCACATCGATTATAAAATATCCAGTAGTAAGTACATAAGGCCTTTCATTAGTTTCTCATCTTTATTTTAGCTGAGTCTTCTTCTTCATCCTCTCTATATAACAATGGGTATATCACCTTCCAAACGAGTCAAGACTCAGCTTTCCAACTCGCCCGAGTTCAACTCAGCATGCGACTCGGCCTACTCACACTGCGTCTCACTCACCCAGCAAGCTTTCCCAGGTGTCTTTCTCTACCAACTCAACACCGCAGCTGAAAAACTCCATCAAATCCTCACCGTCGATCAACCCCACCAGATCATCCTTAAGTGGGTTTCTTCTCCTCCAACTCGTTCTCAGGTTGACTCAGCCCTCCGAGTCGTGAGTCGTCTCCCCAACAAGGATTTGGGCTACGATGAGCACACACTTGGGCCGAACCGGTTCAAGGAATGGGCCGTGGAGCTTTATGGGAGTGCGATTGTGGGTAATGCGAATAAAGCCGTGCTCCGCCGTGTTCCGATTGGAGTTGCCGGAATCGTTGGCGTTGGGGTTGTAACTCGGTCAGGGAAAGACTTGGTTGGGACGGCGGTTGGAGTATACGCGCTGGGCATTGCCACTTCTATTTATTTGGGTTTATGTAATAAATAGATGAGAGAGTTTTTTTTGTTCTTTATTTAAAGTCAATTATGTATGTAAAAAACCTTTGAATGGTTTGTTAATAAAATAAAATGAATCTCTTAGCTATGTTTGAGGAGTATCTATTCCAATCGTTATCAATTTCTAATTTACATTTTTATTATTAATGGTATGCCAAAATATATAATAATTAATTTAGTTGAATTTTATTTGGTAGTATTTTTATTATATGTTTAATTTTTATTTAATTTTTGTAACTAATCATGTCAATTTAATTTGGAATCGTGTTATAAGAATTGCCACTATATGAATGCAAACCACCATTTTTTTTGTGCAAAGTGTACTAATATGATCCGTAACCATACTGTAAATTTTCACTTTGTGCTATTTATGTATGTTATTTGTGTCATAATAGAAAATATTTGTGTCTTAATATTTAAGAAGAATATTTTATTTTACTAACTAAACACAAACTTGAATATTACAGTACACAAACACTTGAGCTATATTCATATGAAGCAGGCATTTGGAGTCCACTATCTATGAATATGAGATGCTACTACAATTCCATGCTTCAAATTCAAAATGCTTCATCAACCATGTAAAGGTGTTGAGATTATAAGGAAGTCTATAAATGGTTTTTGTGGTGGCTGTGGATGCCTCTTGTGCTTTAGAGGGGGAGATACAGGCTCTTATAGCTGGGGTTCAGGCCGCCACACAACTTCGGTTTGCTTCTTGCACCAGTGTTTGTTTCAAACTTTTTTCCCTCTTAGATTTAGTTTCGATTTCAGTTGCTTGATTAACCGTTCTTGCAACAAAACTGCCCATGGTCTTGCTAAATGGGGAGTGTCTAACTCTTGTAATGGTTTTGGGAGGTGAACCCCCATATGGTCACCAAGATTATTTGAGGTTTATTCAGCCAAAAAAAAAAAACCATGTAAAGACTAAGGTTTTCCAAGTTTAATAAGGTGGGTAGGCTAAATGTAGTGATACAATTAAACCCTCTTATTCTTTCTCCGAAACAACACAACAATCTATACCATACTACCATTTGTTTTTGTAAATTTAGTCTGTCCAACCCAATGCCAATGACAGTATTGATGCAACCTGATATGATGAACTTCATCTTCTTGGCAAACTGAATTATACAGACTATTGTAATCAACTTGGTGTTGATCCTGCTCAAAATCTCACTTGTTAATCAATTAAGAGTGTGCATGTGAATTATTTTACTAAACAGAGGTTTCTTAGTTTTATTTATTTTGTAGACTTTTAGTCTAGAACAAAAATTTATCTTGTTTTTGTTTTTGTGTACTATTGTTGTGTTTTTGTGTAATAAATTTATGATTAATATTCTATTGTTACAAATTCAGTTGATGCTATGTTGTAGAAAAAATATTCTATTGTTCTACAATTCAGTTGATGAAATATTATGGAGAAGTCTAATTTTAACTTTTATTAATACAGATTACATGTTAAATACTGAAGCATAAGTTTTGAAAAATAAAATATTCAAAAATATTAATCCCATAACACACAATATAGATGTTGAGGATAGAATCAAAGCTATAAGAAATTAATCAAACTTAACTTCCTTACACCATTAATATATACTTTCTTACAAGAACAATAATAAAACCAGCTTAATTAATCTAAAAGGGTCACATTAAGACATTAAGCATCCATAGAAAAGTTGAGCCAAAATGGTCAATTCTTCAACACCTAAAAATAAAGGAAAAACTAATAATAACCAAATAGACTTGCTAGCAAGCTAGCTAGTTCAAAGCTTGTAATGAGTCTTCACAAACAAACAGAAAATGAATCACTAAAGAAAACAAATAGCATAAGTTCAAAGCTTTCTTCAGAAATACCAAAAGTACTTTCTGGAAGCAAAGTAACCTTATGAACCTCACCCCATAAGTCTACACCATCTCCTTCATTTCTTCTACTCACTTCGATTTCCCCACCACATAACTTGACAACTCCATCTGTAGAAGAACTCTCGTAACTCACATCTCCCCACATAAAAAACAACCTCTCTTTCAAATTGACCAATTCGGTAGAACACACGTATTGGGGCATTGCTTCCATCACACCTCTGACCTCTTTCCATCTCCTCTCACTATCATCATACCATTCGATTCTCCCTCTATTACCACGAGAGCGATAAGCAATCCCATCAACCTTGCAATCCGTTCCACCATTTACATAATATGGCTGATTATGTTTAGAGACCTCCCACATCTTGGTCTTCGGGTTGAGTCGAAACTCTGCCTCACCAAACTTGACTAAGATTATACCGTTCACAACTTCTACTGTTGCAGAAATCGCGCGTATTCCATCAAGTGGACTTGGAATGTGCTCCCAATGTCCTATCACGGGATCAAACACTTCTACCCATGATTCCTCCGTCCACCCTCCAATCACATAAATCTTCTCGTCTACTACGGCTACAGAAGCATGCATGCGTGGTATTCCAATGCTTGGGCCTTGCTCCCATGTGTGAGAGCGGCAGTCAAGTATCCACACGTCGGACGAAGGGATGACAACATTGTAGTCATTAGAGTTGTTTCCACCAATGACGTAGATATTGTGGCCCACAACAGCTTCAACAGAGCCCTCCAATTTATGTGGGTTCGGTGGGAGTCGGGCAAACCGAAGAAGGCCATTGCAAATGGGGTCGGCTGAGACGATTGGCTTTCGATAGATGGCAAACCAGTTCTCAGTACCTAGGGACATGGAGGAGACCTTCAAATAGAGCAAGTTTTCGGTGAGGTTGAGGATAGATCTTGTTGTGTATAGCTGAGGCGATGAAAGGGCTAATCTGATGGATTTGGATACAGCTGAGAGGACCAAGTGGTACTGTCTTGGTACGCGGGCTAGAATGTTCAATGCCAGATCGTTTGGGAGGCTTGGGATGATGACATCCGGTAGTGGCGGAGGTATAACGGCTGACATTGGATATGAAGCTCAAGTTTCCTAGGGTTGTATTCTATTGTGGCCCTGTTCTCTTCTTTTACTAGAGTTCACATATGCCAACCTACACAAAATAATTTCTTATTAGCTTAGAATTAATATAGAAAATTAGAAATCACTGATAAATCAAATCAGCTACACTTGTGGGATTGGTGATAAATCTCATGCCTGCCAACCCCAATATATACCCCATATTTTTGAGATTCTCTTACCCAATACTCGTTAAAACATCTAGTCATATTCTTCCATCCCTATATCTCTCCCCCAAATAAGTGTATTCACATCCAATTAGCTCAGAATTGTTATAGAAATTAGAATTACAAAATCACTTGGATAAATTAAAACAGCTACACTTATGGGGTTGGTGATAAATCTCATGCCTGCCAAACCCAACACCCCAAACTTTTGAGATCCTCTTACTCAATACTCATAAAAACATCCAATCATATTCTTCTCTATAAACCAATCAATACCATACCTCCCTAGTCCCTCCCCAATAAGTGTCTTCATATCCAAGTAGATACTTACAGCAACCATGATAAAATAGTGAAAAAAAGACAAGATTTAATGGCACTTCATCAAACAGGTAATAGACATTATTCTTTAACAGTTAAAAAAGCACAAGATTTAATTTTTATTTTCACCCAGAAATAATATGGAAGCAAAAATTTCAGAAACAAAATTTAGGGTTTTGATTTCTAGAATTTCAGAAATAACTTACATGCCCCAATAACTAAAGAATCAATACAATAATTGGGTTATAAAAGAGTGAAAAATCGAGAAGAAAGAAAATCAAACCTTTGCCACTGAGAATGAGATTGAGATTTATGGTGGTTCAAAAATCATGGTGATTGGAATAGTGAAAGTGAGCTTGAGCGTTACAACTAAACTAATTTTAGTAATTTTCGAAAACGTGACATTCTTATAGAGAAAGAGGAAGATCACATAGTATAAGCAAAAAACAGTGGTCACTTTTAACCCAAAATGCTCTAAAAAGTGTAAAGTAAAAACGTAAGTAGCTCTATTTATACTCAGGTCACTATTAACCCAACCAAAAGAACAAAGTTAAATGCTCTAAATAGTGTACAGTAAAAACGTAAGTAGCTCTATTTATTCTCAGGTAAAATCAACTTTTACTTTAAATCACTGCTTTTAACATCACTGTAAATACGTGCGTGTCATGCTAGTTAGGCTTACATTATTCGTGTTTTTTAAAATATGGGCCGTGTCATGTTGAATCAATAAAAAATTAAATCGTGTCGAGCCGTACCATAAAATAATATGTGTCTTGCCGTGTCGTGCAATAATTTTATATGGTAAACCGATACGGTCTGCAAGTCCGGCCGATCCGTTTTTTTTAAATAAACCAACTTATTTTTTTTTATATGAGTTCAAATCCATGCTCTATATTTTTGTATTTTTATTATAATTAATGAACTAAATGCTAAAATATGTATATATTTTATATTTTTAATTATTTTTATATCTTTTTTCTCATATATAATTATATAAAAATAATTATAATAATTATAATTAAAATATTACTATCATTTAATTAATAAATAAATATTTATTATTGTTATTATTATCAAATTATTGAACATTATATTGTGTTGTGCTTTCAAGCTGATTTATTTGTGCTTGGCGTTAGAAGGGCTTGTCATTTTAGTGATAAACCCTAAATTATCATTTGTAATTTTGGAGAATATGCAAGCATATGAAGTTTTGTTTATCCAAGTGTTTGAAACTATTTATTTAATGTTAATTCTAAAAAGCTAATGTTATTGGATTTGGATATTTAACTTCGATACAGGGCCCGGCCTATGCTAATTTGAACCTTAGGCAAAAATGAAAATTAGAGCCTAATAAAAAAGTAAAGTTTTTGGAATTTTAACTCTAAATCTCTTGGTTGTTAAGCTAATTTAATTATTACTAAGATACAACACATATATAGTATTAAAAGTACTATTATTTATTTTATTACTAATAATAATATTTTATTTAATTTTTTCGAAATAGGGGCCTGAGCGGAGGGAGCCTAAGGCGGCCGCCTCCTCCTTCATGCAATCCCTATAGAGACTAGTATTTATCATTATATTATTATATACATTTGGGGCTCGTTTGGAACGCCGTATTAGGTCGTATTGTATTGTATTATATTGAATTGGATTATATATCATATTTTTATATAATACTATGTCAAACTTTAATTTATACTAAAATATTATATATTTAGGTGTCCATAAAAATTAATACCATATATAGTTTTACATAAAAATATTGCGTAAAATACAATTCAATATAATACAATACAACACAATACGACCTAATACGGCGTTCCAAACGAACCCCAAGCACATTTATAGTCTCTCACAAGTTTTTAGCGCTGGTAGAGATTGTGAAAATCAGTTACTGTTAAATCAAGTAGCTTACAAATTGTTCTTACTTTGGTAGCTCTTGTGCATTGACAGGTGAAAAAATGAATTCTTTAAAATTTTAAATAATATCATTTTTCTTAATTTATAGTTTACTTACATAATAATATTTTAATTAACTAAATTCTCATCAGAGATAGTTTTCAAACAAAGCAATTAAACCATGTAAAGGAGTAAGGTTTTCCCAAATTCTCCCAAACAAAGCAACAATCTATTATACCATAATATGTTTTTGTAAATTTAGTCTGTCCAAGCACAGATGGTGTACTGTGGACTACTCTGCTCTGTTCAAGCTTTCTTTTTTCCATTTTAAAATGGGAATGAAAAATTAATATAATCAGTAAGTAAATCTTCTCTAATTAACAAAACTGTCCTCACTTGTTTCTGTTTTTCTTCTTTGTAGCTACTGCAAAAGTAAAAATTACAGCCATAAAATGCATAACCAGAATGCACACAATATCCAGAGGTTGAGATTGAGAAGCAATATGATGATGATGAAAGAATATACTGAAACTGTAACCATTGTCTACCATTTTTTAGTGTAGACACCATCTTGAAATTATATGTGGACAACACATAAAAGTAAAACTAATATATTACAGTCAACATGAGATGAGTTCCATAATCCAATCTACATATTGGAATTGCAATATGGCACGAAGAGGAAATCCGATTTCGGTAAGACCCTGTCAAAGTGAGAATACCTATGAATATAAGATGAATATTGAATATTATATACATAAACCCTCCAAAAGTGTCCTCACTTGTTTTTATTTTTCTTCTTTGTAGCTACTGCAAAAGAGGAAGTTGAAACACAACACTACTCAATGCAAATGTACAAATTACAATCATAAAATGCAATTAGCACCAACTTGTATAATAATAAATAACTAACTAACCTTTGTCATATTTTTCATCTAAAGTCTCACTCTGTTCAGATGGCTTATCATTGGAATTTGCAGCCTCTAAAGTCCCATTCTATTGAGATGGGACATTTGGGTCCAAGTTTTTCTTTGCCACCAGCAAAAAAAACCTAAATAGAATGCACAAAATAATCATCAAATGAGAAAGATCATGAAAAGGACAAGAGTAATAGACTAGATGAAACTACAATGTTAAACATAAAATGATCTTATCAATGAACAGAAAACTGAAAAGAGAAACTCACAGTGGGCAACAGAGAGCAGAGAGGAAGAATAGTGTTGGCAGCGAGTGGCGTGAGTAGGCTGCTGCTATGGTCCTATGAATGGATTAAGCTATTCAATGATGGCACTTGAGGCTGAGAGATGCAACTAATCTCCCAACCCAAATCGTTACCTTCCTCCCACTCATACTTTGCTTCCAGCAAAGGGCAACCTTTCATAAAGAAACTTTCAAAAGAAGGTGGCAGTAAACCTCTTCTAGAGGGTGGCAGCCCTTCTACTGGAAGTGATTGCAAGTTGGGGCAATCATAGATGCATAGTCTTTTCAAAGATTCGAGTTCTTGAAACCACATCCCTTCTAAGGTTTCAAGACCAGCAATACCACGGATCACAAGGGAAGTAAGGCTAGTCGGAAGCAACCCTTGCTCTAGAAAGATCTCCATAGGGTCAAGTTCATAATCTCCAATACTAAAGCTTGTCAGATTAGGAAGTGCTTGTAAATTCCAATTATTGCGGGACTCAATCAACCTCGCGCATCTTTCAATGGAGAGACTGAATAGGGAATTTAGGTTATTTGATAGTGAGAAAGACTCTAGATTTTTACAATCACAAACTCTAACAATCCTGATATTGGGAAAGGAATTTAGAGGAAGCAATTTAAAGGAGCCAGAAATATGTTCAATGTCAAGTTTTTGGAGGGAATTATAAATAGAGGATGGTAGAAAGTCAAGATGGTGGCAATTCTTGAGATAGAGGTCTTCCAATTTATGAAGATTTGGCATCGCTGGGAGTGAAGAAGCAAGCTTCGGACATTCATAAATATGAAGCTTTGTTAAAGATGGTAGGAGGGGAGGCAAATCTCCTTTCAAACTCTCACACAAGTGTATAGTAAGTGATTTTAGCTTTGGAAATGCTTTAACATTTACATTTGGTGTTGACCATTTTTTCCATTTTGGCAATCTTCTGAACGTCAAAGATTCCAACAATGGAAAAGAATTCGAAGAACCAGTCCCGTAAAAATCAAGACTCACCATTTCTACTGCCTCACAATGTTCAATCGAGAGAGATATGAGAGCAGGTAATTGCCCAAGTGGTGGCAAGGTACGGAATCTACACTTGCTCATGTCGAGATATCTCAAATTAATGAGATGATGTAAATTTTTAGGGAACTTAACGAGATACTTACATCCAGATAACTTCAATGTCCTTAAATTGTACAACAAGCACATAGAATTGGGCAACTCTGTGATTGAAGTGAAAGAAAGATCTAAGTGGCGAAGATGTTTTAATTCACCTACTGACTTAGGCAATTCAGTGACATTTCGATAACCCGCTAAAGAGAAAAATCTCAAACACCTAAACTTCATGAAATCTTTTAACACACCTTGTAGTGTTGTAGTTGAAGTGATGAAATATTTAGCAACAGGTACAAATACACGCAAAGAAGTTGCTTCACAAATTAATTTGTGTATCTCATGGAAATCAAGGTAGCTGAACTTATCAAATGTAATGTGACGTATTTGTCTCATCAATCCGGTGTCATAAATCTTGCTTTTCTCTATGTATAAATATTTTCTTTTAGATACAAAAATAGCCAAATCAACTACAAGATCATGCATCGTGAAAACACTTTTACTTGAGCCACTTGTAGATTGAAAAAATGATCGACACACTAAATCATCAAAATACTCATATCCCACTTCTTTCATACTCCTATTTCCACTTGAATGCTCCAATAAATTATCAACCATCCATAATAAGACCAACTCCTCTTTCTCAAATTCGTAGTCTTTCGGAAACATAGAACAATAAACAAAGCATCTTTTTAAGTGTGATGGCAAATAATGGTAACTCAATCTCAAAGCTGGAAGTATATTTTTCTCTCCAATTGGTAAATCCAAAATATCATTCTCTGCTATTCTTTTCCATTCATTCACATTTGTAAAGCGCAGCAGGCTTGCAACTGCCTTCACAGCCAACGGCAAACCTTTACATTTCCTAACAAGTTCTTCACCAATTCTTCTCAAGTTCGAATCTGTCGTACAAAATTCCTTATTGCACGTTACAATTTTGAATAATAACTCGAAACAAACTTCTTCCTTTAGCACACCAAGATGGCAAGATGCTGTAGTTCCCACCATTGATGCAACCCTTTCACTTCTTGTTGTGACAATTATCTTGCTACCTTGTGCTCCAACTTTGAAAAGCATCCTTGTTGTATCCCAAAAATCATATTCTTCATTCCAGACATCGTCCAAAACAATCAAGAATTTTCTTTTGTTCAATTTTTCTTGTACCTTCTCTTGCAAAACACTCAAGTCTTCAACAGCACACGCATCTCTAGTCACTGCTACAAGAATTGTTTTTGTTACCTTACAAACATCAAATTCATCTGAGACACTAACCCATGCCTTGAGTTCAAAATACTTATCAACTTCAAAATCATTATAAAGGGCTTGAGCAAGAGTGGTTTTGCCAATTCCACCCAAACCCACGATTGGAATTACACATATTTTCTCACTACCCACCTTATCTGACAACAACATATTTCTCAAATTGATCTTTTCAACATCTCTACCAACAAATTCGGAATCATTAATGGAAGATATCGAAGGCGGTCTCTGTGACTGAATCTTCTCAACATCTCCGGTAAGATTAAGAATGTACCTTTGGTTACTAAAAGTATCCAATCGGTCTAAAATCTTCACCAAATCCGACTTTCTAATCTCATCAGTTGTGTTGTAATTGGAGAAGAAGTTACTTACCTTGAGTTTATCGGGTTCGGACTCCATTTCCAGCTTGAGTTTGAGCGCATCATACTCAATTTCCTCGAAGAGATCTTCTGCATCTTCCACAGCATCTTGAAGCTTGTCGAGCCACTTCTCAATTCTAGGATTTCTGATCTGCTTTTGCTCTGCATCTCCTAGCACCTCAGCAAGGGAGAGGAACGTAATCTCTAGTTTGTCAAGAAGCCTGTCGAAACCGGAGGAAGTTTTTCCCCTCAAGAAGCTGGCTACATCGGAAGAAGTAATCTTCTTTAGCAAAAATTCAACTGAAGCAGACACAACAGGGCAAACCACCAACTCTACAGCCATGATTGTCGGCAGTTGTTGAAAGTAAACGATTCTCAGTCAACAAGTAAAAGGAAGAGAGAAGTTTTCTGCTATTTTGGTGAGTTATGTTTTTGTAAACATAAAATTATTTTTAGCAAATAAAGGAAAATGCAATTCCTAATTTTTTAGCACTTAATAAAAAGATAATTGTCTGTGGAGATAGTTTTTGTCGTAAGGAGAAAGAGAAGAGCTAAGTTGTCGTAATAATAATAATTTCAGATTACATGCAAAGAATAATATATTTACAGGAGAGATATGAGATATTTTTATGCTTCAAATTTCCCAAATATAAATTATGAAACAAAAAAAATCATTTTAAAAATGTTATAAATCATAGATAGGTTTTATTGGCATACGATTGATTTGGCTATCATGAGTAGTATCAAGATAGATTTTTGATGGTTTGTTAAATTGGATGGGAAATTTGATTTTCTATGCTTAGAAAATCAAAAAATTTGATTTCTAAACCAATAATTAAAACCCTAAAAAAACTATACCTTTTTTTTCAAAACCCCAAAAATACCCCCAAACTAAAACTATCTCTCTTTCTCTCTCTATCTAGCCGGTCCCAATAATCCCACACTCAGTCAGATGGTCGGACCATGGGTCCGATGGGGTCCGACCAATCGGACCCATCGGACCCCATGGTCCGACCATCGACCTCTCTCTTCCCCTCTCTCAAATCGCAGTGAAAAAAAAAAAAAAATTAAAGCGCGGATTTTTCGGTCCGATGGGTCCGACCATCGGACCCATCGGACCCTTTCTTCCTCTCTCTCTCCAAAATCGCAAAAAAAAAAAAAAAAAAAAAATTCAAAGGTCAGATGGTCGGACTTGGGGGTCCGATGGGTCCGACCATCGGACCCCCAAGGTCCGACCATCGGACCTTTGTCTTCTTCCCTCTCTCAGGACCCATCGGACCCCCAAGGTCCGACCATCGGACCTTTGTCTTCTTCCCTCTCTCAAATCGCAGGAAAAAAAAAAAAAAAGTTTCAGAGAAAATCGCAGGAAGTGGGTGGGGGCGGTCAAGAGTGGGTGGGTGCGATCTAGGGTGGGTGGGTGCGGTCTACCGTCGGTGGGTGGGTGCGGTCTACCGTGGGTGCGGTGGTTCACCGTGGGTGGTGGTCGATCGGCGTTTTGGGTGGAACGCCGGAGGTGGATCGGTTGGATTTGGTGCTTTCTTAGTTGGGTTTCGGGTGGGATTGCTTTGAGAGAGAAAGGAGGAAGAGAGAGAGATGGTTGAGAATAATGAGAGGGGTATTTTAGGGCTTAGGGAAAAGTGATCCTATTTTTTCAATAGTTATAAGTATTAGTTTAAAAAATTAATTTGAGTATTAAACATGGATACAAATTCAAATTAATAATGGTGATTTATTTTAGGTGATAGTTTTATAATATGATGATGATGGTAGAATAGTAATAACTTGATTGGTTGTGTATACAATAGAGAATGATTTGACTTTAAAAAAAATAACAAGCTTTATTGATAGTTTGAATATTAATTACACAATTTAGAATTCTAAGATATATATAATTGTTCATCCCTTACATTTTGTGTGGTTAAAATTTATTTCTTCTAGATCCTTCTTTTACTAAAAGGAGTTGTATCCTACATATTTAAATATTTGTAGACTTCACTTAGCTAAAATATATTCTAGATTAAAATTACTAAAGTTCTTAGAAATTTTTTTCTACAAATAAGTATAAATTTCTAAACTAAAATGTAGTAAAAATGTGTAATTCATTCTAATAGGTTATACATTTCTAATAGTTTTGTTAAAGAAAAGAAATTGTGAAGGAAAATGTTCACTATGGATTGAGCTGAGCTATTCATCGTGAATTTTACACGAAAAAATTACTATGAAGAAAATATTAGAGAAAAATAATGAAGTATATTTTCTATGAAACTTTTGCTAATATTTTACATATATGTAATTCATCTAAATTTAGTTATGATTTTTCTAAAAATAAATTCTTAAATTATAGTAGGTCATCCCAATAGACTAAGTCATCAGCGGTGATGCTTGACATGGGACTGAAAGTGTGATCATCAGTACTACTTCCAATCACGTGACCCACATCATTGGTGCACGTGTGCTTTCCACTGTATTTGACTTCTACCATCCTAGGGTCATCATCTAATCGTTGAAGGATCTTTTTTGCGAGACATCCTTTACTATGCCTATAAGTGCATCTGTAATAGCCCCTGCAAGAGTTAATCAAATAAAATAGTTTATTAATTATAAGAAAAAGTTGTCGATTAAATGCATTGGGATGATTAATGTCAAGGAAAAATGTTATATAAGTTCATTTCTGAGGCATCCTAATAATTTTAAACTTTCTATAATAGTCGAACATTGTTTTCTTGTCAAAAATGCTTATGAATAGTTGCAAAATTCATGAATAGTTAAAATACTATACATACAATACAGTTTCTATGACAAAGCTAATCATGCCATTTCATATGTACACTCCATTGTTTATGTGTATGTCTACCTACATTGAACCAGTATTATTATTACCTGGGATATTTGGCTCCAAGAATATTCTTTTGACCATATTGTTTCCAGCTAAACCCATCATCAGGATGCCCATCTAGTTCTAGTATATATATATAGCGAAAGTTGTAAGTATAATACATCCAATCAATTATGCTAAGCATATGTACATAACGAGAAACAAACAGAGTCAAATTAAGTAAGGAAAACATATGAAAAGTATTGTCTTTCTCATAGCCAATAACGAAATGCATGCAGCCTAAATAATATTCTTCCATTTCTTTTTGGCTTTTTATTAAAGGATTTGTTTTTGAAAGGTTAAATTATCAATTATAATGGTGGATAGTGCTTAAATATAGCATTACATCACCTTTTTGGCACTTCATTGGAGAAAATGCTCTTAGATTATCAATTATAATGGTGGATAGTGCTAAAATATAGCTTCAGTACAAGAGTAGTACTTCAGTGAGAACACTAGGGAGGAATTAGAGAGCCTGGTCTCTCCCTTTCATTACCCTTCTCAACTCCCCTAACCCAACTGTTACAGCAAAACAGAAAAGAAAATACCTAACAAACTAACATTTTATCTCTAGTGAGTAGTGACTCACCTACCAGCTCACTCTTTTAATTCTCTTTTTGTTTCTTCCTTCTAACATAGATAAGCTATAACATGATTATGTTCCATTTCTTTTAACCATGTCTATCAAAATGCAACCAAGGAAACAAATCACTTGCGAGTGTCATACTAAAAATATAATGAAAACTTTTTCACCCTGATGATGATATGAAGAAAAAGTTGCAAAAACATACATTGCAATTATGGATGAAAAAAAAAACACTACATAAACTACTTAATATATTGAGGAGGAGTTATTAGAAGAGATATAATTAAGTAAGAAAGACTTACCACAATGAACTTTGACAACATAAATCTCAGTTGGAGCCCTGCCCAAACCCTTAGTATTCTTGGTAGACACTAGTTCTAAACTTGATGGTTCCAAGGCTTGGCTTTCTTGTGGTTTTACAGGGATGCAACAAATCTTCCCACCCAAATCGTTACCTTCCTCCCACTCGTAATTTGCTTCCAATAAAGGGCAATCATTCATGAAGAAAGTTTCAAAGGAAGGTGGCAGTAAGCCATTAAAAGAAGGTGGCAACCCTTTTACCGGCAGTGATTGCAGCTTGGGGCACCTAGACATGTGTAGTTCTTTCAAGGATTTGAGTTCCTGAAACCCATTTTCATCTAAGGTTTTAAGATAAGCAACATCCTCGATTGTAAGGGAGGTAAGACTAGTTGGCAATGACCCTTGCTCCAAAAAGGACTCCATATCATCACATTCATAATCTCCAATGCAAAAGCTTCCCAGACTAGGAAGTATTTGTAAATTCCAATTCTTTCGAGACGCAATTAACTTGTTGCAGTTTCTTATAGTGAGCTCGCGCAAACTGAAAGGCAACCCAGATCTAGCAATTGATTCCAACTCTGGACAATCATCTATAACCAGTACCATTAAAGAAGGAAGAAGATTGGGCAGTTTTTCAGGCAAAAATCTTAGTTTGTCACAAGAATAGATGACAAGTTTAGTAAGAATTGGACAATCAAGGTTGCTATCGGGCAATAATGTGAAATTAGGACATTCTTCGATAGAAAGAGTATAGAGAGAGTTCAAGCTGTTTAACAATGAGAAAGACTCTAAATTTTCACAATTACAAACTCTGACATTCATAATGTTGGGCAAGGAATCTAGAGGAAGCAATTTGAAGGAGCTAGAGATATTTTCAACAGAAAGCTTTTGGAGGGATTTGTAATTAGAGGTCAATGGAAAGTGTAATTTGTAGCAATTCTTTAAACATAAGTCTTCCAAATTACTACATGACTTGAATCCCACAATCTTTGCACATTGCATGACCGACACTCTAGAGACATTTGGCAACACTGGGAGTGGAGAAGCAATCATCGGACAATATGAAATTTCCAACTCTTTTAAAGATGGAAGGATGCAAGGCAAATCTCCCGCCAGCCGCTCACACTCGTGTATAGTAAGCGATTTAAGCTTTGAAAATGATTCCACATTTTCTTTTGGCATTGACCATTCCTTCCAGTTTTTCATCTTTTTGAATGTCAATGACTCCAACAATGGGAACAATTTGGAAGAACTGGTCCCATAAAAATCGAGACCCACCTTCTCTATTGCGTCACACCCTTTAATTGAAAGAGTTAATAGAGCAGGTAGTTGCCCAAGTGGTGGTAAGGTACACACGCGACACTTGCTTATGTAGAGACTTCTCAGACTAATGAGATGGTGTAAATTTTCTGGCAGTTTGGTCAGGTGCATACAGTGAGACAAGTTTAATATCTGTAGATTGTACAACAAACACATAGATTCGGGCAACTCTTTGATTGAAGTGTGGGAGAGATCCAAGTGGCGAAGATGCCTTAATTCACCTACTGACTCCGGCAATTCAACAACATTTTCGTAACCTGCTAAAGATAAATACCTTAAATGCCCCAACTTCATGAAATCTTTCAACACATCATCTTGTAAATACGAATTTGAAAGGAATGGATTTTTGTTGACATGTACAAGTGTACGCAAATAAGCTGCTTTAGAAATTAATTTGCATGTCTCATGAAAATCACAACGATTGACGAACACATCAATTGCTATGTGTCTTATTTGCCTGATTTGTCCAATATCATACATCATGTTTTCCTTCACATAAATGAACTTGTTTTTAGATACAAAAGCAGCCAACTCAGCCATAAGATCATGCACTACAAAAACACCTTTAGTTTCGAATCTACATGCTGCAGGTTGAAAAAAAGATCGAGCCACTAAATCATCAAAATATTCATACCCCACCTCTTTTATATTCCTATTTCCACCTGAATGCTCCAATATATTATCAACCATCCAAAGTAAGACCAACTCATCCTTAACAAATCCATAATTTCTAGGAAACATAGAACAATAAAGAAAGCATCGTTTCAAGTGTGATGGCAAATAATAATAACTTAATCCCAAACAAGGAAGAATATATTTATCTTTAAGGGATAAATCCAAAACATCACTGTCAGCTATTTTTTCCCATTCTTTCACACTTGTACAACGCAATAAGCTTGCAATAGCCCTCACGGCCAATGGCAAGCCTCTACATTTCTTAAGAAGTTCTTTAGCAATACTTCCCAAGTATGAATCTGTTGTGGTAAACCCTTCATTGTCGGATACAAGCTTGACAAACAACTCGAAACAAGCTTTTTCCTTTAGAAGCTCAAGGTGGTGAGGTCCAGTCGTTCCAACGATTGACGCAACTTCCATGTTACTTGTTGTGATTATTATCTTGCTACCTTGTGCACCAACTTCAAAAAGCAACCTTATTTTATCCCAAAACTCTGTATTCCAGACATCATCCAAAACTAATAAAAACTTTTTTTTATTCAATAATTCTTGTACCTCTTCTTGCAACACAATTAAGTCCTCAACAGCACAAGCATTTCTAGTCAATGCTACAAGAATATTTTGTGTTACCTTACAAACATCAAGTTCTTCTGAGACACAAACCCATGCCTTGAGTTCAAAATGCTTGTTAACTTCATCATTATTAAAAACAACTTCAGTGAGAGTAGTTTTGCCGATTCCACTCATGCCTACAATCGGAATCACACTTATTTTTTCACTACCCACCTTATCTAACAGCAACATCCCTTTCAAAATGTTCATCTCATCATCTCGGCCATAAATCTCATAACTATTTATGAACGATTTTGAAGGTAGTCTCTCTGATTGGATATTCTCAACATCTCCTCGCAAATTAAGGATGTACTTTTGGTTCTCAAAAACATCCAACTGCTCTAGAATCTTCTCCAAATCTGACTTTCTTTTTTGCCTAGTCAAGTTAAATCTGGATAAAAATTTAGCTACCTTGGAATCATCGGCATCCGACTCCAATTCCACCTTAAGTTTTAGTGCATCATACTCAATTTCCTCAAAGAAAACCTCTGCATCTTCAACAACATCTTGAAGCTTGTCCAACCACTTCTCAACACTAGCGTTTCTAATCTGCTTCAGCTCAGCGTCTCCAAGCACCTGATTAAGAGAGAGGAAGGTAGTCTCTATTTTGTGAAGAAGCCTACTAAAATCGGAGTCATTCTTTCCCCTCAAAAATCTCACTACACCAGAAGAGATCTTCTTGAGCAAAAAATCAACTGAAACAGAGACAGGAGGGCCACTCTTTCGCTTGTTGAGATCTATAATAGCTTCGTCCATTTTCCTTCTTATGAAATTGACAATTTCATCAACTAACTCAGCTTCATTCCTAAATTAGATACATCTATATAGTTAAATCTCCAAACTGAACTTAGTAAAAATAATAAAAGGCTAAACTAAAATGATATGATGAGTGATAACAACTAATGTACAAACAAAACAACAAAGTTAAAGAAGAGAACAAACTTGGTATTGGTTGCATCCCATCCAAATTGGGTAGCTGCTGTGGTTAAAGCAACCCTCCATTTCTTGATCTGATCTTTATCAAAACGTTCTGCATTCTTCACAAATGCATCTTCATAACTTCTCTTCTGACCTCGCACATCACTTGGATTGACATAGTAAAAAACAGGTAAAACGATAAGATTCCTCTTTTCCATGCATTCCTGAATATGCACCAGCTCATTCAAGCACCACCACGAAGATGCATAATTTTCAGAGAACAAAACTATACAGAACTTAGACTGGCCGATGATATCCATAACAGCCTTGGAGAACTCCTCTGTTGTATCAACCCTATTATGAAGGTAGGTTTCAATTCCACTCTTCATCAATGCAGCATAGAGATGACCAGTGAAATTACATCGATCATCTGTTCCTCTAAAACTAATGTAAACATCATATGTCTTTTGAAAATCATCGAGATTAACCGTTGTTGTCCCAGCAAGAAACTATAGAGGAATAAGAGAAAAGGAAAGATTAGACAAGAATTTTGAACCGAACAAAAAGCAATTATAGATTGATTTTCTTCCCAAGAAAATTAAACCTAATTCCCTTAAATTACTATACTACTTACCTCTTCTAAGACCTTCAGAGTCTGGGAGTTATAAAGATCAAGATCCATGCCTGAATTTCTTTACTTGTCTTCTTCTTCTGAAGCGATAGCAAAAATCAATGGAAGCTTCTCTCGTCGGTCGTCTCACTCAGAAAAGCTAATTTGTTATTTCTGCCAATTTACAAACTGCCAACTATTTTACATACTTTTCCTTATATCAAATATTCAACCCCTCAGTCCAAAATTGGACATAAAATTCAGTACAACCTCTATTCAAAAATACACTTAAACCAAGTAAATTATATTCTAATTAAGAGTTTATAACTAAATAGAGTTACACTAAAAAAAAAAATTAAAAAACCAAAAAATATCAACGTAACAATAATAACGATAAATAATCATTAATACTATATCATAATAGAAATATTTTAAAGTAAATATAATTTCACACATGTATTATATAATTTAAAAGAAAATTATTAATTTTACATAAATAAATTTATAAAATACATGTATATATTAGTATACTTTGTTAATACGGGACTTAAAAAATATATAACTAATTACAATTTGGAGGTTATTCTTATTTATAACTGGCCCAAATCAGGACTTGATTTTTTTACAACAAATTAGAGGTTATTCTTGAATAGAGTATTCTTAAATAGAGGTTATACTGTAATTATGAATTTTCTCTTAATTTAATATTTATGTAAATTCCAATCCTTCACAATGCAATTTTTGCCATTAATAAAAAAAATTAATTTTAAAGCTATACAATAATATATTCATTGATACTCTTTTACAAGATAATAAAGTGAAAAAGAATTTTCAATAAATTTTTAATTATGGGGTAATTACTATATTAAATGAAAATTTTGAGAGTTTATAATTTTGTTGTGAGTAATCTTACATTTTTTTTTGTTAAATTGTTTATGATAAATTTAGTTGCCAAACTCCAAATCATCTAGATTGAACCCATATAGTAATTTCGAGTAATATATTCATTGCAGTCGATCAAACTAATATATGGGGTATTGCGTCATTTTTTAAATCCCAAACAAAGAACACCATGTATTAATGTGAATTAAACATCAAGATCATAGTTGTGTTAAGCATGGTTTTTAAGAAATAAATGAAAATATGTTTACAGAGTAGAAGAAAGAGATTTAAATCTAACTTCAATCCAAACCACTATTGGTTTTGAAGTTTACAAACTAAATATATAATATAGGTGTGCTTTAGTTGTATCAGATGAGAAAATGATATTCTCTGTTACCAAAATCTTGTATCATTTTTAATAAAAAAGACACAACATTATAGCAACCTGAACCTGCACTGCATGCAAATACACCAAATTTTTTCTATGGTAGTCTTAGGCTTAGCAGCCTCACGAGCCACGTCGCAAATGCAAACTTCCTCCAATTAATTCCAAGCCTTGGTACACATCGAAGACTACCAGACTATTTGGATCAAAGTTGAGGATTCTATTGTATTCCTCCACCTCTCAATGCTATCTCCATTCAAGTTTCAAATTCTTTTAACTGCCAAGATTAACCAAAGTCTTAAATGGCAATCCACATATACAATCATAAAGATGCATTTAACACCATGACATTGATTAGACCATAATGCACAACAACAACAACAAAAACAAAAGATAACCAACCTGTCATCACTGGTATTTGCAGCATCTAAGGTCTCATTTTGTTCAGATGGGGACAACATTTGGGTCCAACTTTTCCTCTGCCATCAGCAAAAATACCTAAATAGAATAGCACACAACAATCATCAAAGGAGAAAGATCATGACAAAGACAACAAAGAACATGTAAGAGAGAAACTCACAGTAGGCAACAGATTGAGATGGTCCTACGGAATGGATTATAAGGTTCAGTTTGGAACCAGGGCAATCCACTTCAGTCTTAGAAATCATTTCTCTTACAAATTGAAATACGCATATAGATACATACATAAGAGAATAAGCAGGATGTGCAACACTACAGCTTTGGGCCCAATCAATCTTAAGAATGGCTTAATTAAGGGCTGTTGACTGCTAACATCTTGAGGCCTAGTGATGCAACGAATCATCATCCAACCTTTATGATTATCGCTATTATATTCCCACTCATACTTTTCTTCCAGCAACGGACAATAATTCATGAAGAAAGTTTCGAAAGAAGGTGGAAGTAAACCTTCGAAAGCGGGTGGCAACCCTTTTACTGGAAGTGACTGCAACTTGGGGCACTCAGAGATGTATAGTTCTTTCAAGGATTCGATTTCTTGAAACCCCTTGTGGTCTAAGCTTTTAAGACAAGCAACCTTAACAATTTCAAGGGAGGTAATGCTAGGCGGAAGCATCCCTTGTTCTAGTAAGGACTCCATATCCTCACATTGGTAATCTTCAATTCGAAAGAATGTCAGATTAGGAAGTGTTTGTAACTTCCAATTCTTTCGAGATGCAATCAGCTTGTTGCAGTTGCTAATGGTGAGCATACGCAAACTGAAAGGCAACCCACATTTAGGAAGCGACTCTAACTCTGGACAACCATAGATGGCCAGTTCTTGTAACGAAGGGAGGAGACTAGGCAGTTTTTCAGGCAAAAATTTCAATTTCTCACAAGAAACGAGCCAAAGTTGAGTAAGAATTGGGCAATGAAGGTTGCTATCTGGAAATAATGTGAAATTAGGACAATATCGAATGTAGAGAAAAGATAGAGAATTTAGAGTATTTGTTAGCGAGAAAGACTCTAGATTTTCACAATCATAAACCTCAACATGCCTAATATTTGAAAAGGAATGTAAAGGAAGCAATTTGAATGAGCAAACCCCAAGATAGAGGTCTTCTAAATCATCATAACTTTGAAGACTACTAAGTGATTTGAATCTTGCAATCTTCTCACACCGGTCTATACGTATTCTTGTGACTAAAGGCATCATTGGGAGAGGAGAAGCAAGCTCTGGACAATCACAAATTTCAAGATTTGTTAAGGATGGTAGGAGACCAGGCAAGTCTCCAGTCAATCTTTGACAACTCTCTATGTATAGTTCTTTGAGTTTTGGAAATGCTTCCACATTTGCTTTTGGCGTCGACCATTCTTTCCAATTTTCCATAAATCTGAATGTCAAGGATTCCAACAATGGAAATGATTGGGAAGAACTAGTCCCATAAAACTCAACCCCCACCATCTCTACTGCATCACATCTTTCGATCGAAAGAGCTAATAGAGCCGGTAACTGACCAAGTGGTGGCAAGGTACAAATTTTAACACAACTCATGTAGAGATATCTCAAATTAATGAGATGATGATGAAACTTTTTAGGAAACTTGGTGAGTAGCTTACAGCCAAATAATTGAAGTGACTGCAAATTGTACAACAAACACACCGATTCAGGTAGTTCTTTGATTGAAGTGTAAGAGAAATCTAAATGACGAAGATGTCTTAATTCACCTATTGACTTAACACCCAATTCATTAACATTCATGTAACCAGCCAAAGATAAAAATCTCAAACGCTTTAACTTTCTGATATCTTTCGACACATCTTCCTGTAATCTTTCTGTAGCAAATAAATTTCTAGTAACAGGCATAATTGTACGCAAACAAGTTGCATCAGAAACTAATTTGTATATCTCATGTAAATTTTGGCAGTTCACCATATCAAATCCAACATGTCGCAGTTGTTTCACTATTCCAATATCATACATCTTGTCTTTCTCTAAGTAAAGAATTTTTTTCTTAGATACAAAATTAGCCAAATCAACCATAAGATCATGCATAACGAAACAGTTGACAGTTTCAAATACACCAGTTCCATATCTTTTGGACCTACCTCCAATAGGTTGAAAAAATGATCGAGACACCAATTCATCAAAATACTCATTTCCTACTTCTTTCACAGTCCTATTTCTCCTATTTCCACTCGAATGCTCCAATAAACTATCTACCATCCATAACAAAACCAACTCTTCCCTATAAAATTGGTGGTCTTTAGGAAACATAGAACAGTAAATAAAGCATCTCTTCAAGTGTGATGGCAAATAATGATAACTTAATCTTAAAGCCGGAAGAATATTTTTCTCTCCAACTTGTAAATCCAAAATATCACTCTTTGCTATTCTTTTCCATTCCTTAACATGTGTAAAGCGCAAGAGACTTGCTATTGCCTTCACTGCCAACGGTAAGCCTTTGCATTTTTTAACAACTTCTTTGCCAATTCTTCCCAAGTGTGAATCTGTTGTAGTAAAATTTTCATTCCCAGATACAATCTTGACAAACAATTGAAAACAAGCTTCTTCTTTTAACACATCAAGATGTTGAAATCTAACAGTTCCCACAATTGATGCAACCTTTTCACTTCTTGTAGTAACGATTATCTTGCTACCTTGTGCCCCAACTCTAAAAAGCATCCTCAATGTATTCCAAAAATCATGCTCCTCATTCCATATGTCATCCAAAACTATCAAGAACTTCTTTTTGTCTAACACTTGTTGTATCTTCTCTTCAAGCACACTCAAACCCTCAACATTACAAGAACTTTTAGTCACTGCTTCAAGAACAGTTTTCATTACTTTACAAACATCAAACTCATCTGAGACACAAACCCACGCCTTGAGTTGAAAATACTTTTCAACTTCATCATCATTATATACAGCTTGAGCAAGAGTAGTTTTGCCAATCCCACCCAATCCCACAATTGGAATCACACATATTTTTTCTTTCCCCACCTCATTTTCCACCAACACCTCTTTCAAAATCTTCTTTTCTTCATCTCTTCCAAAAAACTCAGCATCATCTATGGAAGACATTGAAGGTGTTCTCTGTGATTGGATCTTCTCAACATTTGTTCTTAGATCAAGGATGTATCTTTCTTCTTTAAAAGTATTCAATCTTTCCAAAATCTTTTCCATATCTGTTTTTCTTTTCCTATCAATGGAATTGAAAATGGAGGATAGCTTACTTACCTTGAATTTATCATCAAATTCTGACTCAGTTTCAACCTTGAGTTTGAGGGCATCATACTCAATTTCGTCAAAGAGATCCTCTGCATCTTCCACAACATCTTGAAGCTTGTCAAGCCACTTCTCAACTCTAGAGTTTCTGAACTGTTTCTGCTCTGCATCACTGAGCACCTCAGCAAGAGAGAGGAAAGTAGTCTCTAGTTTGTCAAGAAGCTTATCGAAACCAGAGTCAGTCTTTCCCCTTAAAAAGCTCCCCACCAAATCAGAAGAAGCAATCTTTTTCACCAAAAGATCAACAGAAGCAGAGACAACAGGTGCAACCAACAATTCCAAAGCCATGGTTCTCAGTTACAACAAATGGTAAAGAAAGAGCATAAAAAAGAAAAGTTCTTTGGAAATAAAAAAGACAAAGCTTAGGAAAAAAGATGATAAGATGAAATCATCTTTAGAGATTATATCTAATAAGTTTCCTTTATCAAAAAGAATACCGTGAAGGATTGTTTTTCTGGTAGAGATGTGGAGAATCTAAATTAAATAATACCAACGACAATAAACATTAACATACGACATTATCTTCAAAATGCCTTAGTTGGAGACATTACTATACGACAACCCAGTATAGGCTATAGCCTTGCATTATTAAATGAGAAAAGTAATTTTCTATTTTCAAAGAAAGACCCCTCATCCAACATATAAAAATACAACAAATACAAAACCATTTTAAAGAAGAAGACACGCAATGAATAACTAGATGTTATTGAAATCATATAAGAAGTCTGGATAGAGTACATTTATGAAAAAATGTTTATAGATGGAAAATAATACCCTTTTTGTATTTTTATGTTGATATAATTTTATAATACTTAAATTTTTCTTTTTTTGAATGGAATACTAAAATGTTATATAAATAGAAACTGTTACAATTTTTAATGTCCTATACAGTATATAGGAACCAAATAAAAAGCACAAGAGACTTAAAGCAACGGATCAAACATTCAAAAGTAAAAAAGCACATTCAACAATAAATTCAGTTAATCGAGAAATAACTTGTGTTGTAGATTACTCAAAAAAAATAAACAAAGATACCAACTAGCAACTCATGTTTCATCTCATACAATATTCAGGAAAATTGAACCAAAATTATCCAAAACAATGTCTCTCAAAAACTAAAATAAAGCTAAAGAAAACTCAGAAAATTCTAGTATTCCGAAGGTTTGAAAAATCATGTTCATGGAGATACAACCACGATCCTCCCAGCAACCTGGTCAAGATCCCGTCGACCATTGGAAGTGATCTTCCTTCCTCCCTTAGGGTCAACATCAACAATGTTCATGTTTTGGAGCTGATGTAGAATGTGGCGCAGAATGGCACCACTGCTCCGGCAGAAGTGAGGAGGACGGCTACCGTTCCTCTTGCTACCGCCGTAGATCCTGCGGAAAGCTCCAACTCCAAGACCCCCTCTAAGATATATCTTCCGAGCTACTGAGGCTGCACAAAGAATGAATAGAAACACACGCAAATATCAGATGTAAAGAGCTGCAAAATATTACATAGCAAGCACACAATAATCAACCACATACCAGCTCTCACGTAGTACCAGTCAGGGTCATAAGGAGCCAACTCCTTGAACTTGGCTGTTTTTACAAGGTCGGTGTACTCGGGGAGCTCCACCTTGCCCGATCTTTTCAGATGGGCAGCGTAGGCCTTGACAAACTCATGTGGCGAAACATCTTTCACTGTCCTTGCTGTTGCCATTTTTGTCAAGTGTCAGAGCAAGGGATCCTCTTCTCTACTAAATATTGAAAAAGATAACAGAATATTAGATGATACCAACAAATATCAAGAAATAAAGTTTAAATAACATTAAAAAAGAAAAGGTCACTGAGACTACTGTTACCATCTCATAGTTTGTTTCGACTTCATAGGTGTTACTAGAAGGGTACAAATTCTATTCATTCACTTTAATGGTAAAACTACAAGCAAGGCCTAACTAGACACAAAATAATGAAAACTGTAAATCCTAACAAAGGTAGTGCCGACTAATTCAAAAAGAGAAGTTATTATTAATCAAAACTAATCAATTTTAAGCATAACAAAATCTGAAACAGAATTTGTTATGTGTGTTTGAAACTGAATTGCAAGATGCCCAGTAAGCTTTTGAACAATGTCTTCAATGCAGCAATGGAGGGTGCTGCATAAGATGGTATATGGTTGATAGAAACTTGTGTTTGTTTGAAGGTTAATGTATGTCACCTCAATGTATTGATCAACTTGTCAAAGAGAACACTAAGACAATGGTTTTATTTGTTAAGGTTTCTAAATTGTCCAAGATGGAAAAACAGATTGTAGAATGTGTTGAGAATTTGTAAGAATCATTGGGTGAATTCCCTTAAAAAAAAATCTGAAACAGAGAACAATATTATAATGGACAAATATAAACCTCAACTAATATGAATAACAAAGCTTAGGCAATACCAAAGCAAGACAAATCAGATTGTCTTATCTAGCCCTTATTAGATAGAGATCACAACTCTCTGCATTCTATATCTACTACCTATAGAATAGTCAACAAATCCATAATAAAATTTCTTGTGGCTTAACAGAATATTTATAGAAGCTCCTAAAAACAACGCTGCAGAGATGCAAATGAATAAAACATAATTTTTCACAGCTTCTCTAAACAGGTTATTAGTTGGTAGATATTCAATGAAGTATTGTCCATTTTGGTTTAAAATTATCTTTCCAATTAACAACACAACATCGTCACCAAGAGAACTTAAAATAATTTCAATTCAAAATTCCTAGAAACACCATTAATTAGAAATAGAGTTATTCCAAACTTAAACAAACTTACAAACAAAACAAAAAACCATTCCCCGCACTATTAGCCATGTAGAAACAAATACCATACAAATGTGATAAAGAAACAAAATTTTGTAATACCCTTGTACTAAAATCACAAAATTATCGAAGTTTCTTTGGTCGTGGGCCTTAGGTTTGAAATGGAAAAATACTGAGAAGAAAATCAAGGAAATATCCAGATTAGAACAAAATCTCGTATAATTATCATCTTAGAACAAAATCAAGGAACCACGTAATCATTCTATTAACGTTTAAGAGAATGCAATGAAGCCTACACATACAATATTTCTAAATCTTAGAACTAAACATTATAAAGTAATTATGAAAAACCTAACAATAAAAAAGAATTGGATAATAGGTAAATCATATCCGTGTAAAAGAAAAAACCTAGAATGCCAATTTAGAACTCTATTCAAAACAAAAGAATCACTTGATAAAACTCAAACACAACAAAGTTTCCGTATTGTATGCAAAAATACATGTTTCAAGTAGAGAAGTCAATGGGAATATCACAAAATCTATTGAGTTGAAAATATGAATTACCTTGGCGATGGAGAGTGGAGACGATAGAGAGAGATGCTTATGCCGACAAGAGAGACCGAGAGTGAGAGAGGTTCTGGTGTGAGAAGTAGGTTTTTAGTCTGCTGCCACTCATGAAACCCTAATTCAATTGGGCCGAATACATATTGGGCTTCTGATATTAGGTAGATGATATTTTTGAAAAACAAATTGGGCCCATGAGCTGGACTGGTTATATTTACAAACTCATTTGCATAGTTACACATTTTGTCATCATTGTTAAATTTGTATTGATAAATACAAATTAAATAATAAAATAAATCTTGTATTTTTCAAAATAGTACAAATATTTTTTCATATTAAGAATTGTCGGTTATATTAAACAAATAATCAATTGAACTTAGGGTTCTGTTTTTACTATTTTAAAAAATACAATCTATTTTATCATTTAATAAAATAAGAATACTAACACAGATAATAAGAATATAATCTATAAAATTAAAAAAAAAATAAAATTAAAATAGAAAATAAAAATTTGATATAGAATGTAATTTCATCTTATTTATATACAGTAGTACCACTTGTGTCTTGACCGAGTAGAATTGAACGTGCTGTCATGTTGTTAGTCCCACTCACTATTATTTAATTAGTATAGTAACTAGTGCAAGCCACAACAACACAATTTTTAATTATTTTTAATAATTGATTTCAATCTAATTAGTTTGACATAATTTACTTTTTTTTTTAGGAAAAGATACTTGTAATTAAGTTTGACATAATTTAATTTAGGATTGGCTGTCTTGTGAGTTATGATTAAATAAGTAGAATAACATTGCATATTGCATTTTTTTTTAGTATAGGGTACGTACCACTTGTTAATATGGGCGTTATATTCGGATCTGAGACAAACCATCGATGAATTGGGTTGGATGTGGAAGTCAACGTATTTGGTATTAAGTACTAACAAAGCTTTATTTCTCTCTCTCTAGATCTCTACTTTGTTTCCCTTCTCTTCTTCAGCTTCTACTTGTTGTAGTTATCATCTTCATCACACTCAGACTAATCAGAGGTACGTTGTTATACTTACTTTATATATAGGATATTTGTATAAGGTTTAGATTGGGAGAGGATATGTGTGTAAGGAACATAAAAAAGTCAGATATTTAGACTCTGTTTTTCCCTTTGTATATTAGTGTTCTATTACGATTCATTTCTCATTTTTATTTAACAATTTAAAGGGTATCACTTTAAATCTGATTATTTAATACACAAATGTTTTCATTACAAAAAATATATCATCTCATAAATATTCAATTCATATCAAAATAATGTTTTTGTATTGCTTTTGTAGGCTTCAAATTATTCTCTTCTTCTCTAGTTTTCCACAAAAGTGACCAAAATGATCATTAATAATCTTGATGATCTTGGGGCCTCTAGCTCTATATCTCTTGATGAGAAGAAATATGATGTTTTCATTAGTTTTAGAGGTGAAGACACTCGTTGTAACTTCACTAGTCATCTCTATAATGCACTAGAGGAGAATGAGATAGAAACCTACATTGATTACAGACTTGAAAGAGGAGAGGAAATCTCCAAGGCTCTCACAGACGCCATCGACCAATCGAAGAACTGTGTAGTTGTCTTCTCTCAAAACTATGCAAGTTCTAGGTGGTGCTTGGATGAGTTAGTGCATATTTGTAAATGCATGGAAAAGGGGATTCTCGATGTTTTGCCTGTTTTTTACCATGTTGATCCATCTGATGTGCGAAATCAGAAGAGAAGTTATGAAACTGCATTCTCAAAAAATGAAGAACGATTTCCCCAAGACAAGATAAAGAAATGGAGGGTTGCTCTAGCTACAGCAGCTAACCACTCTGGATGGGATGCATCCAAGTTCAGGTTCTCTACTCTCACTTTCTAACTTTATTGTGGATTTTGTATTAGTGACTCAGAGCATCTTCAATAGGGGTTGACGTTCGGATTGACCGGTGAACTCGTTAATTTATTTATTTTTTTAAATAAAATCAAATTTTATGTGTTTTTTTCTATATATTAAATTAAGTATATAAATTATAAATTTATAATAACACCGTAAGATTAAAATAAAATAAAAAATACATTAATTTTAAATCTAAAATACAAAAGTTAAGTTACAAATTATATATAATATATTATTATTTTTAATATATTATTTATGTAATAAAAATAAAATGATTAGATTTTAGAATTGTTTTAAATTTTAATATACTATATATGTAATAAAAATAAAAAATAAAAAGTGATCGAGTTGGCGGGTGGGTTTGGATTCTACTTGAAACCCGGCGACCATAACAAACCAACCCGCAAACCTGCCTGATGGTGTACCGGGTCGAACCCGACCCACCCGAACAGAATGGAGTTTTTAAAATTTTCGAATTGAGTGAATCGGATCCGGATCAAATCCGGTTAAAATGTTCAGTCATAATCTTCACAAGTTAAAATTTAGCTAAAAGTTAAAATAGAGTCATTCTTACTTTAATTATATGCTCTCTACTTAGTATTTGATTATTATTATAAAAATATATTATAATTTAATATTAAATATAAAATAGTTTAATAAATTAATGAAAAAGTAATAATGTTTTATGATTAAAATAAACCTCCTTACATTTACATTTAGAGAGCTTTCTATTCTTTATCTATTATAGAGAATAAGTTATTTTTTAAAAGGTCTCTTGGTCCTAGCTAAAATATTGTCACTTATATTGTTTTACTAGTTTCGAATTCGAATTTGAGATTAATTAACTATACGTACATCTAATTTAGGGATGATGCCGACTTAGTTAAAGACATTGTCAAAACTATACGAGGGAAAATGGGCAAGAAGACCGACCCTGATTTCGATAGGCTTCTTGAAGAACTAGAGACTAAGTCCCTCCCTCTTGCTGAGGTGCTTGTTGATGCAGAGCATAAGCAGATGAGCAACCCAGGAGTTGAGAAATGGCTAGACAAGCTTCGAGATGCTGTGGAAGATGCGGAGTATCTCTTGGAGGAAGTTAAGTATGATGCGCTCAAACTCAAGGTGGAGAAAGAGCCAAAACTGAAATCAACTATTCAAGAAAGAAAGAAAGATATGAAGAAGATTCTAGAGAAGTTGGATACTTTCAAAAATGATAAGTTCATCCTTGATTTGCAAACAAATGCTGAAAAAATCCCATTGCAGAGGCCACCTTCAACATTCTCCATAAATGATTCTGAATTTTTCGGCAGAGATGATGAAAAGGAAATTTTGAAAGAGATGTTGCTGTCAAATGAAGTGGATGGTGAAAAAATATGTGTGATTCCAATTATGGGCATGGGTGGGATCGGTAAAACTACGCTTGCTCAAGCTCTCTATAACGATGATGAAGTTAACAATCATTTTGAACTCAAAGCATGGGTTTGTGTCTCAGATGAATTTGATGTTTGTAAGATAACCAAAACGATTCTTGTAGCAGTAACTAGAAAGGCTTGTGACATTGAGAACTTGAGTGTGCTGCAAGAGAAGATACAAAAAGAATTGGACGAAAACAAGTTCTTGATTGTTTTGGACGATCTTTGGAGTGAGGACTACGATTTTTGGGATACATTAAGGATGTTTTTCAACGTCGGGGCACAAGGTAGCAAGATAATCGTCACAACAAGAAGCGAAAAAGTTGCATCAATTGTGGGAACGACTGCATCTCACCATCTTAATGTATTAAGTGAAGAAGCTTGTTTTAAATTATTTTTCAAAATTGTAAGTGGCAATAAAGAATTTACTACAACTGATTCCAACTTGGGGAGAATCGTACAAGAGCTTGTTAGGAAATGCAGTGGTTTGCCATTGGCTGTGAAGGCAATTGCAAGCCTCTTACGCGTCACGAAAGTTAAGGAATGGAGAAGAATAGCAAAAAGTGATATTTTGGATTTACCAGTTGGAGAGAAAAATATTATTCCAGCTTTGAGATTGAGTTACCATTATTTGCCATTGCACTTAAAGCGATGCTTCGTTTATTGTTCTTTATTTCCTAAAGACTACGAATTTAAAAAGGAGGAGTTGGTCTTACTCTGGATGGTAGATGATTTGTTGAAGCATTCAAGTGGAAATAGGACTATGAAAGAAGTGGGATATGAGTATTTTGAAGATCTAGTGTCTCGATCATTTTTTCAACCTGCAATTGCAAGTCGTTCGTACTCAACAGATTGTTTCGTGATGCATGATATTATGGTTGATTTGGCCCTTTTTGTATCTAGAAAGAAATTTATTTACACAGAGAAAGATCCAATGTATGACATTGGATTGATGAAGAAAATACGACACATTGCATTTGAAGTGGACATCAACTGCAATGCTTTTCATGAGACTTGCCAATTAATTTTTGAAGCAAATTGTTTGCGTACATTTATGCCTGTTACTAAAAGGTATCACCATAGTTATTCGAATAAATTGCTGCAAGTACAAGATGTGATGAAAGATTTGATGAAATTGAGGCGTTTGAGATTTTTATCTTTAGCGTGTTATGAAAATGTCAGCGAGTTGCCTAATTCAGTAGGTGACTTAATACATCTTCGCCACTTGGATCTTTCTTGGACTTCAATCAAAGAATTGCCCGAATCTGTGAGTTTGTTGTACAATTTACAAACTTTAAAATTGATTAGGTGTCTGCAACTCTCCAAGTTCCCTACAAATTTACATCATTTGATTAATTTGAGATATCTTTACATGAGTCGTTGTAAGTTTAGTACATTGCCACCACTTGGGGAATTGCCTGCACTCTTAACTCTTTCGATTGAAGACTGTGCAACAGTAGAGGTGGTGGGTGTTGATTTTTACGGAACTAGTTCTTCCCGATCATTTCCATTGCTGGAGTCCTTGACATTCAAACACATGCGAAACTGGAAAGAATGGTCAGCACCAAAACCAAACATGGAAGTGTTTCCGAAGTTAACATCACTTACTATGTCCAGTTGTGATAGTCTAACGGGAGATCTGCCTCGCCTCCTACCATCTTTAACAGAGCTTCGTGTAGAATACTGTCGAAAGCTTGCTTCATTGCTCCCAGATATGCCAAATATCACTAGTCTACATGTTGAGGGGTGTGACATGATTCCAGGACTCAAATCATGTAGCGGTCTTCAAAGTTTTAATTATTTGGAGTCCTTACATCTAGAGCATTGCAAAAATTTAGAATTTCTACCCTCCTCTGTTTATGAATCTCTCCAAGAACTTCTTGTTGTACGTATCTCTTCTAGCTCCTTCAAATTGCTTTCTCTAGATTACTTTCCCAATATTAGGAATGCCTTTGTTCATGGTTGTGAAAATCTAGAGTCTTTCAAGCTATTACATAGCCTAAACTCTCTATCTTCTCTCTGCATCGAACACTGTCTTAATTTTACATTACTGCCTGATAGCAACCTTCATTGTCCAGCTCTTACTAAACTCTACTTTAATTGTTGCAACAAGTTAAAATTTTTGCCAGAAAAGTTGTCTAGTCTACTCCCTTCTTTACAAGTACTAGATATCGATGGTTGTCCAGAGTTAGAATCACTTCCTAAACTTGGGTTGCCTTTAAGTTTGTGTGAGCTCACCATTAGAAACTGCAAGACATTGATTGCATCAAGAAAGAAATGGAATTTGCGAGCACTTCCTAATTTGACAAGCTTTTCTATTGGAGGTTATTATACTGCAGATATGGAGCTCTCTATTCGGACAAGATTCCCTGTTCCAGATTATTATAATGAACGTATGGAGTCTTTTCCAGAGCCAGGGTTGCTACCAACTAGCCTTACCTGTCTCAAAATCTGGTTCGCTCATTGTCTTAAAACCATAAACAAGAAGGGGTTTCGAGAACTCAAATCCTTGAAAGAACTACACATCTATAGGTGCCCCGAGTTGTGGTCACTTCCAGTAGAAGGTTTGCCACCCTCTTTCGAAGGTTCACTGCCGCCTTCTTTTGAAACATTCTTTATGGATGGTTGCCCTTACTTGGAAGAAAAGTATGAGTGGGAAGGAAATGGTGATCTTAAGAAGATTCGTTGCATCAGTTGCTTGAAGTCTCACATGAAGCAACCAATACCGAATCGAGGTAGTGTTTTTTAAGCATGAGTATGCACTATTAATTTAGCTGGTTTAAAATGAAGTATATAATTTATTGTTTTGATTTGTATTGATTATTCAGGAGGTTGGAATGGATGTTGTCCTATGTGATATTCAAGTGTTCATGGAGTCTTATGAGGTTGAATTAATGAATGAAAAGGTGGAGCAAGGTATGATATCTAATGACTACAACATGTTCCTTTCTATTTTTCTTTTAGTTTGACTCTATTTGTTATTTGCAGGATCTTTATGAACTGTATATGTGACTTGAGCTAATCTAAGCCTAAGTCTAGGCAAAATCTTCTTAGTATGAGTTTTGATTGTAATTGGTGTTTATCGCCATTGTATTCAAGAGGGTGTTGTATTCTCGGATTGTATTGGTGCTGATCATTCATCAATTTTCATGAATCTCAAGCTAAGTTCAATTACCAATTTTTTGTTCTTCTATTGTTATAGTTTCTGTTGTTGAAATGTTTAGTTCTTCAGTATTGTTATTCATCATAACAGTTGTATTAGAGTGAAGAATTTTCACTATTGGATAATATTTTGCAATTGAAACTTTTGAATACCAACAGGTGAAAGGTCCTTGCATTTGGTTTTCCTAATTCTCTTGAGATTGCCTTGCTATTATCCTTAGTTTGAGTTAGTAAGTTGGGTTTGAAGTTTGAACATGCAATCGTATTATCCTTTTGAATTTTTTTTTCTTGAAACATTAGTACTATTGGTATTATATAGTACTCTTTCTCTAATGTTGAATTACTTATTCATCCGTTCTTCATTGCATTTTATTTTTGCTAAAAATGAAGCATAATGATTGCTGCTTTTTAGGTCCTCTGCTTTATTCAATAACAAGTCATAAGATGTCCTAGCAGAAAAGATTATGTGCAGTAACATTGAATTGCTGGTAATAGTAATCAAGGCTGGCCGTAGGCTAAAGCGGGCTAGGCTCGCATCTAGAGTTCACTCATCTTAGGAGTCCAAATAAAAAAATAAATCTTTTAATAAATATATGTTCCTTTTAATTATTTTTAAAAATATTATTTACTTATAAAAAAATATCTAAAAATTCCATTTTTCTTAAGGCCTAAATTAACTCACGGCCGACCTAGTACTTATGGTACAAGTGATCAACTTTTTTGCTCTCTTTACCACGACATTCAACATCACTCACGGTAAAATAAGTTATTTTTAGTAATATTAATTTTTTAGTCACAATATAAATTTTTTGTGACAGTGTAATTTTTAGTCATTAGAAAAAGTTAATCGTGATTAAAACATCTATAAGTATAATTATATCTTCATAATTAGCCACTATCAATCTTTTTCTTTCACTTTTGTCAACCTCAAAACCACGACCAATGAGACTGTTTAAGGCTAAGTATTACAAAATGCGGTATATTACTATAATTAACTAATGGCTTTAAAATAAATAATATTGAAAATTGTTAATCACTTATAATATTGGCATGCTCATGTTAGATTGGATGGAGATACAAGTAAGAGTAACTCTTTTTTCTTTTTCTATGGAAAGGGAGAAATTAATTTACATGGTACATTCGGACATAATTCAGTTTGTCCAATTAATAATATGTATATATATTTATGACTGATTGTCAAATTGTAAAACATATGTATTTTTTTAATAAAAACTAAAAGATCATATTGTTATTTTTCTATAAAATGTATAGATCAATACTTTATTAATCACCCAACAAAAATATAGAGAAGCATATTCTCTTTAACATTTATTTAAGTTAAATTGTCTAACAGCAAAACCTACATAGCAAATGATTAATATTGTTACACATAAATTTCACGTTTTATTTTATACACAATATATAATATGTAATATTTTGTAAAATATTAATGTGTATAATTTGTGTTTGAATTCTTGTAGAATTTATTATTTGTGTGTGTGCTCAACTAAACCATCATTAATGCATGCATATTATATATTTTAATACAAGTATCTAATTAATTAACAAGTGAGATTTTGACCAGGATCAACACCAAGTTGATTACAATAATCAGTATAATACTCCACACGAGCTTGAACCGTAGCAGAGTTACCACCATCACACTCAAGTGCACCATTAATGGCTCTAATGGTTGCACCAAACCCTTCTCCAATCACTGGTCGAACACTCCCCATCCAATACCACAACGCAGTCTTAAACGACACAACAGAGTCCGTAGCCACTGTTTCGGGGGAGTTTAGCCCATCGAATCCAATGCTTTCTCCAGCTGGTCCGTAGTTGAAGTTCCACGATAGTTGGATGGGGCCGCGCCCATAGTAGCCTTTGCTAGGGTTACATGGGTACTCCGTGTTGGTTTCGTCACAGTAGTCCCTTGATGGACCATTTATCTCTTCTATGTAACAAAAATCTGTTCATATATATACAAATTAATACCAACTCCATTAATTTATGTGACGAATTTTAATTAACTTAATATGTATTATGGAATTAAAATACCTAATAAATTTTTTAAACATATGAATATGATGATGATTTTAATTGATATTGTTTGAAATAATAATTCCAATTAATTAAGAACACCTAATCATGCATGATGAACATTTTTTAAAGAAAAATTAACGTACGAGAAATATAACATAAGAATAGTTGTTTTGACCTTTTTTTATAGCACAAATAACTAAATAATTATTATATGTACGTATATATATGAATCACGAATTAATACCACTTTAATTTAGATTAAATTATAGAATAGCAATAATAAATACATAAAAAATCAAACGAAAGTTAAAAAAAAACAAAACAAAAACAAAAAATTATATTAAAAAGAAAGAACAATTAATTAAAATCAAATTAGTAATAAAAAGAAAGAATATATTATAGTAAAAAAGAAAGAACAATTAATCATATGTATTTTAATAATATTATTGATGATATAATTAGGAAATGAATTAGTATACTTACGTCCAGTTTCGTGAGTAACGTGACCAAAAAAGGCAGCAATTTCACGCTTAGAATCATCAATAGACCCGACTTGACCAAACCCAGAAAACGAATTAAGAGCTTCAAGAAAAACGTTTCGAGAGTAGAAACTCTTCCCCGCGCACCCTGCATCGGCTTGATCCAATATCCCATTGAAGAATTCAGGAGTCACTATCTCAGCAACCGTAACATTATGAGTGCTCGGCGCCAGCGGCGCCGTCTTGCACGGTCCCTCTTGGCAGCCCGAGCCGCAGTAGTCCTCAGTGGTTCCACAGAAGCCGAATCGGCTGCAACACTCGTTGGCTGCGCACCCACAGTTTTGAGCCGCGGCTTGACCGAGAATCATGGCTACTACTACTACTACCAATACCATAAGGGTATTTTGGGAAACCATTTTTTTTGTTGAAGAAGAATAATAATAATGTTTGTTTTTGTGTGATGGGAAATGAACCTTGAGAATTACTGATATTTATAGTTATAGTGGATGATCCATAATAGTGATGGATTTATACATATAATTAATGTTGATATATAGTTTGGTGGATGATCCATAATAATGATGGATTTATACATATAATTAATGTTGATATATAGTTTGGTGGATATAGAAAAGTGAACGTATAACTATAAATAATAAATTAAAATTCTATTGTCAATATTAGTATTGCTATTATTAGTGACATACACTAATGCATTAAGTGTGGTTAGTTATTTTCTATATTATAGTAAAGTATGTGAAACTTGATATTAAATTGTACCAATAATAGTATATCTTCTCTTGTAGTGCTTAAAGTGAGTGTCTCCAGTGGCGCAATACCTATAATTGTCAAAAGTACACATATTATTTTTAATTTTATTTTATTTTTCTCATTTACATAAAATTTAGCACATTTTCTTATAAAAAAAATACTCCAACATTAACAATTCAAAAAGTTGTCCATTATGATCTCATATTACATTTTATTAATGATTTTTTTGGTAAAAAAATAACTTTTTCTCAACAAAAATAATAAAAAGAAAAATAAAATATCATGTGGACATGATCCATATTGAGCAATACCTTAAAATTGATCTTCAAAATTAGATTACATTACATATGTGATAAGACCACTTTATAAGAGCATACAAATAAATAATACAAATATAAAATATAGCTCATTTTGTAAAAATTTTACTAAATTGTGAATTTGTGATGCAAATATCTCACATAACAAAAAATAATTCAAATTTAGATCCTAATATAGCATGATATAAATTTTGTATTATAATAAATGTTGTGATTTTATATTTATCATTATGCTATTTTTAATATTTTATTATTAAAGTTTAGTTAGCATGCTCATTTAATAATAACTTTCATAATTATTATTATTTTATTATTAAATTTTATATTCACTTTTCTATTATTGTTATTATTATTTTATATTTTTAGCCAATTATTAAATGATATATTAAATTTTGTATCAAAATTTATAATTATACATTAGAGCAAATAAATAAATTGATACAAAAATGTCACAAAATTATTATTTGTATCAAATATAGATTAACTTTAGGTAATCCAGTAAGAGATGACATTTCTCTCTTTTGTGTGTGTGTTTTTTTTTTCTAGAAGACGTGTGCGTTTTATTGGTTGGGTCTAAGAGTTGACTTTTCCCTTTGTCATTAATATGTAAAGTTGGATTTTTTTTTTTTTTCCAAATGCAAGTTGCATGAGGATGAAAATGAATATTAATGGTGGTGGTATTTTGTAGTTCAATTATGTGAAAGAGATAAGTCAAAGTGGGCGCTGGCTAGCTATACTATATGTACATGATAATTAAGAAGACATTTTTCAATTGTTAAGATGTTAATTTGAGAAGTCTTTGGTATAATAGTGGTCATACATTCACACTATATATCCTCATTCTAATCCTCTAAATTGGTCCACAATTTTGACTTTTTTCATTTTTTATAAAAATTAATTTTACCTTCAACATTTCCATAAACTAATTATAAATGCTAAGAGACTTTAAAGTATTGAAGACTAAAAAAAATGATATATTATTATTATTAGTTTAATTTAATTTAATATTTGAATTCTACATATTTTAATTAAATAAATAATATAAAAAACTATTAATTATTTACAATGCACTGTATCAATATATTGTAGTAATAACTATTTACCACTTTTAAAATATATTATTTTAGTCATGTACGTGGTGGTAATAAAAATAATTTTATTTCTCTTACAATGAGATAGTGGTAATTGATAATTATCATTATCAGAGTAAATTATTATGTTACTTAACCTAATTAAACCGATCTCACAAAATGGTAACTAGTTATTTAGTTAGATAAAAAAAATGACTAAATGTGAAAAAGAAAATTAGCTTAATTACAACCAACAAGTAGAAGAACATGGAAGAAGGTAGGTAACTGGTTACTTAGTCAACTCTAAAAAACTAGATTTGAAAGAAGAAAAAAAATCTCAAAAACAAAATCAGATTTTGAAAACAAACCAAAAAGAGAAGTAAAGAGGATATTACAACCACAAAAACAGAGCTAAATAGACTTTTTAAAATTAATGTCTCATATATTGTGAATATCTATTATACATATATATACTAGATAGATGTTACGTGTCAAGTCACGTATTGTTAATTTTATTTTAGTTTTAATTTTTTTTAATATCATAATTTTAAAATTAATAATATCCAATTGTAGTGATAATATTAAAATTTGAAAGCATAATAGTGATTTAAATAAAAATAAAAATTACTATTATACTTAGTTTTTTTAAAAAATTATTATTCGTCCTAAATTAATCTTCGAAATTAATGAAAATGCTCATCTGGTTAAACTATCAAAACATTCAAATTTAATTTAAAATAATATTTAAAATTTAACTAATTCTAAATATCAAAATTTGAAAATAATTTTTAGTAAAAAAATAAGCAATAGACAAATTTATTATTAATTGCAATATTTTAGGTGGATTAATTATATTTAGGTTTAACTAACTATATGTATGCTGACCCTTTACGTGGCAACATCTAATAATTTGTTATTTTTTTACATAGCTAATAGAGTAAATTATAGTAATCTGTGTTTTGTTAAAATACAAACCTGATACTTTATGTTTTGAATAATGATTAATTGGTCTCCTTTATGTGTAAAAACTACTCATTTAGTACCCTTATTGTATTTAAGATTCTAATATACCCAAACAATCCTCATATTAATATTTAATCTGATATAGATTTTGGTGGGCTTCTTACTCGATTACTCAAATATTAATAGCAGTGGACTCCTCTGCCGTTATTAATGATAAATATATTGTAGTGAGAGAATAATAAAAATGGAGTTAACATATTTACACCAAAAATAATAATTTATGGTTGGTGGTGTTTTAACTTTGAAACAATGTCTCTTGACACCATTAATTTAAGACATGATTGCCGTTTTAGACGGGGACAAAAATAGTTGCAGTGTGTTAAGGGAATTTAACTATACTGTTTGGTTCAAACAGTTAGTTAGTTAGCTTTTCAGTTATAACTAATCTTGATTAGTTGTTATCGTTCATGTATATAATGTACAAGAGTTCATATTAATGAATACACATTTTATCTCTTTCATGTTTTTTTTTTCTTCTCTTTCTTTCTTTCTTTTCTCTGTTTTTAGTTCTTCATCCATCCTTCAATAATAATGTCAAGAAAATTCAACTCTCTTAACACAATGGAAACAAAATTTGAAATTAATATATGATTTTACAAAAAAAATAAAGTAATTCTTTTTTATTATTAAATAACTATTATATAATAATTTAATTAAATATTAAAATAAGGATAGTTAAGAAATATTAAAATCTTAAATGCACTCAGAGTACTAAATTAAGTAATTTTATTAGCAAAAAGAGAGGATACTAATTGATTATTAACAAAACATGGTTGACGAAATATGCATTATAAGTTAAAATTATTAGATTAGACATGCTTGTTTCTATTGTAATAATGAGCAGCTTAGATGAGAATTGATGTAATTATATTTTAATTAACTTACTTTGTAATACTAATTACTAACTGTACTATATATAAAACAAAAGAGAATTTAAATGCAATTATAATATTTGTAGGGATGCACACGAACGGAGAATTTGTAAGAAGTGTTCTATCATTTTCATCTCCGTTTAACATTTGGGGACAAAAAATGATCCTCATTCCCGTTTCGTTCCCCATTTAGACAGAAAAGTCCTGCCCTATTAGGGACGGATCCCTACAGGGTCATCTAAATAGAAAAAATATGCATTCCTAAATGTTTGGTTTGATAGTCAAAACTATATATTACTAAATTATATAAATTTTGACAAATTAATCCTCAAACTATACACGTTTTAGTAAGTTTATTTTCAAATTTTATTTTTTAGTAAATTAGTCCTAAACTATGGCAAATTTATAAGTCAATAATTTTTTTAAAATTCTCTAATTATTTTCCTATCATTAAAAAGGAGGATCGTAAATATGATTTAAATCAAACTCAGCTTATTACATGAATATATGGCTTATGTACTATAAAAAACCAACATACAATATTGATTATTTTTAATATTAATAATATTGAAACTTAATTAGATATATGTATTATGTGTAATTATTTTAGCAAGAGAGATTAGGATTTCCAACATCAACATTCAATTGCTGACAATAGTTTTGGTAGAACTGAATCCGACTTTGAACTTTTGTAGGCTCTTTACCACCACACTCGAGAGGTCCATTAATTTTCTGAATGGTTGCACCAAAGCCTTGGTCTAACACAGAGTGAACATTTTCCATCCAATACCACAAAGAGGCTTTAAACGAAGTGAGAGGGTCAGTGGCCACATTCTCAGGGGAATCTAGGCCGTTGAACTCGAGTGCTCGGCCAGCTGCTCCGTAGTTGTAATTCCATGTCAGTTGAAGAGGCCCGCGCCCGTAGTATCTCTTACTCGGGTTGCATGGATACTCTCCTACTCTCTCTTGGTCACAGTACACTTTTGCTTGGTTATCACTTTCTTCTATAAAGCAGAATGCTGCACAGTTATTAAATTAAAATATGTGAGAATTTAGAAATTACATGTGCTGATCTTAGCAATTTTCTTTACGAATTGAAAGCATTCAATCGAAATGTTTGAAAATAGAAACATATAGTATTCTTCTTTTTAATTACACTAATAATAATTGATCATTGTTATTAACTATAAGGTGCTCGATACAAATATAGCACGTTAAGTAGTTAGTAATTTTTTATATTATTTATTAAATAAAAATGTGTGAGACTTGATATATATTGAATTAAACCAATTAATAACAGTATATCATCTACGGTAGGCATTATAAAGAAGCTCTTAGTATTTTTGGTAAGGATAAATTTAAACATGGTGTTTAAGTATAGTTTATGAAATCTCCTTATCTTCAAAAGTGATGAGCAAAAAATATATAACAAACAAGTTAGAATGAGAAGTAATAGTAAGAGAAGACAAGATGACACTTACAGCCAGTCTCATGGGTAACATGAGCAAAGAAGGCTGCAATCTCGCGTTTAGAGTCATCGACAGAGCCACTTCTACCGAAAGGAGGGTAGGAATCAAGAGCTTGGAGAAAAACCTCACGAGAGTAAAAGTTTTGGCCAGGACAACCTTGATTGTTAGCTATTCCGTTGTTCATTATGTCATTGAAGAATTGTGGGGTCACTATGTCCCCCACCGAAACTCCATTTGTGGTACAAGCGCCTCCTCGGCAGTCTCCGCCGCAGTAGGCTGCATCTGTGCCACAAAAGCCACTTTTGCTACAACACTCGTTTGCAGCGCACGTGCTTGATCCGCAGGGTGTTTGAGCGTTGCAAGTTTTGGGGAGGCCTAATAAGGCTATAAGTCCCAACAACAAGAAGAAGGGTAGTTTTAGATTGTTTTGTGCTTTGAGAGAGGCCATCTTTGCTTTATTAGAGATTATTGAGGTAATGTTATTTTATAGGACTCTTTTTGGTTTGGTTTTGTACTCTTGACTGACTTGTCTATGAGTCAAGAGTCAAGAGTCAACACACGGTTTCATCTTGTTGAAATATCAATGCATTAACTAGCTATAAGTTGCGTGCCTTTTGGGTCACTTAAAATCTTTTTGGTTGAAAATGTTGTGCAAATAATTAACATGCATGAATATAATTTACGAGATGTTTATATGTAGTTTTATTAGTTGAGATATATTACATTCAATATATGTATACACTAATAACGAATTTGAATAGATTATTTGTATAAGTAGATGTTTTCGGAACTAATTAAGTAGATGTTTGCAAATTGATCATGAAATTTTATTTCTTAGAATCTTGTAGTTTCATCGGAGCACTAATTAATATAAAGAGTATAACACTATTATTTTGATAGGTAAATTATAGTGAAGTGCTAAAGGACACCTAGTGGTGTTTAGTACCCTATTATATGTGTTAATGTCGTTATTGGTCCAACTAAGTATCGAATCTCATATAATTTAATGTAATAACATTTAGGGAGTATTGCTAGCCAATCACAAGGTGACGCGTTTAGAAGGTGCTAGACACCACTAGTACTTAATAGCAATGCTTTAAATTATATGATATTTTATATTATATATAGGGTAAATATTATTTTGTACCCTGTGTTTTGTAAAAGTTACCTATTAGATTCTCTGTTTTGTCAAATGACAAAATAGATCCTGTATTTTCTAAAATTATACAAATAGGACCCTGAACAGACTTTTTATCAAAATAAAATTTAATAATAATCTGATCTAGAATGACAAAACTGTTTTTATCAAATAACCACTTGAGGCTAGCTCAAGTGGCCATAGGGGGTGCGTGTGTGTTGGAGGTCCTGGGTTCAAGTCACAGGTTATGCTGATGTAATATATAAACGCTTAAATAAAAAAAAAACTGTTTTTATCAAATAGGATCCATTTTGTCATTTAACAAAATAGAATGTCCAATTAGTATTTTTGCAAAATACAAGGTCCAAAATAGTATTTACCCTATTTATATTAAAAAATTTGTATTGGTTGTTTTTGATTTTATAACGTGTGGAGTAATGAGAATATATATAGGAATAGAGAATGAGAATACAAAGAAATAAAACTCAATTAAATTTAAAATATATAAAAAAAATTTATAACAAAAACTTGCAAGGCTAATATCCAAGTTTAGTCGACGATTAAGCACTAGATCGACGCACGCTCATAAAATCGCTCTGAATGTATGGTCATACGTGTCGTGCACATGACCCTCAACATACAGGCTACTCGATTGCCATGCATGCAAGGTCATTCGACCAACGTGCATGCAAGGCCACTCGGCCAGTATGCATGCAAGGCTACTCGACCAACGTGCCTGCAAGACCACTTAAGCACTGTGCATGCAAAATCACTTAGGCACTGTGCATGAAAGACCACTCGGCCACCGTGCAGGCAAGGCCACTTGGCCAAAATGCACCGTAAGCTTCTTGGTGATGCTCCGAGTTCTCAACGCCCTTTCCCATCTCCTCTGTGCTCTGAGTTCTCAACGCCCTCCCCCTTTGATACCGTCATTATGAGCTCGTCGTCAACAAAGATCGCCCCAGCGAGCTTTGGTCGTCGTCTCCGGAAACAGAAACCTCCACATGTCGAGTTCTAGCTCGTCCCAATTGTCTTAGAAGAAGAAGATGGAGATGGCGGCTAGGGTAGAGAGAGAACGAGAAGAAGAGAAAGAGGGAATTATGGTTTTTTTAAAAAATTTATTTTTTTAAAATTGGTTTTTTAATTTTAAAATTTTTAATTTTTAGTAAGGAAAGACTTTTTTATTTATTTTTTTTTAAATATTTATTTACATGGACCAATAAAATTGTGTCACGTGTACACTGTATCCACGTAGACATTTCACCATGGCAGTTAACAGCTAAAAATAGATGGAGATATTAAACTAACAGAATACGAGTTTAGAGAGTTTTACCACCAAAATTTTAAAATTGGAAGTTAGTTGCGAAAATATTGTCACTTAAGGTTATGCCGCAAATTACTATATTTAGAATTTTGTGCTGGTTGATTATATAATTAAGTTTAGATTAAATGACAATTTTTAGAATATAAATTATATCAAATGTTGATCATTTACTTGTGTTGTGTGAAGTGAAGCATAAGCTAGCTCTTTATTTCGTCTTTATTAGGTAGATTAGATAGAAACGATCAGTACTACTTGCTGATCATATTAGAGAGTACAAAAGACTAAACCATGCATATATTTTTCTTACAATTTGATAAAATTGAAAGCCTAGCAGTATAGATTTGTTCCGGTATCAACACCGAATTGGCGACAATAGTTTCGGTACAAGTCAACCCGAGATTTAACTTGGGCAGATTGTCTACCACCACATTCGGGTCCATTAATTTTTTTAATGGTTTCTCCAAACCCTTGCTCCATAACAGGACTAGCATTCTCCATCCAAAACCACAAGGCTGTTTTAAAGGAAATTACAGGATTATTGGCCACTATTTCAGGAGAATTTAACCCATCGAAGTTGTGAGCTTTCCCGGCTCCTCCATAATTGTAGTTCCATGATAGTTGGAGTGGACCGCGACCATTGTATCTCTTCCTAGGGTTGCATGGATACTCATTATAACTCCTATCGCAATACTTGTCATTTTGGTTTCCATTCTCTTCCTTGTAGCAAAAATCTGCCCACAAACTCAAATTTACTCAATTTTTAAGATGGGACGTTTAAAAAAATATGGAGGTTAAAATATTATATAATTTTGATTAGGATTGACATAAAAAGAAAATATAATTTATGTAAGAAAATAAAAAAAATAATATTTTTAGGGCAAAAATCAAAATATTTAAATATATAAGGTTGGGTCTATAATATCTGACATATAACAATATTAACTCAGCAACAAAATTGTAAATGAACTTAGATTCTTTATTCCTATAAATAGCAGTTGCTATCTTTGATCGGTTCAGTTCGAGCAATGAAGTAGAGATATTTATTAACAAGTTTGATCTTATAGTGTAAATAATCCAAGTCGATTATTTACAATAAACAGAAAAGAAAGATGAACAAGTAATCGAATAAAAAGAGAAAAAAATTCTTACAACCAGTCTCATGAGTGACATGAGCAAAGAATGCTGCAATCTCTCGTTTTGAGTCATCGACAGAGCCGATTCTGCCGAAATTGGGGTACGAATTAAGAGCACTGAGAAAAGCTTGTCTCGAGTAGAAGCGCTTGCCGGGACAATTTCCATTAGTGGCCTTATTCATAATATCATTGAAGAATTGTTGTGTGACAATATTAGCAACCGAAACACTATTTTTTGTGCAACGGCCTGCTCGGCAATTGGCACCACAATAGTCATTGTCTGTGCCACAATACCCAAATTTGCTACAACACTCGTTGTCGCCACATGTGCCCGATCCACATGGTATTGTACCAACAACACTTGCAGCTACAATTGCCAACAATGTTAGGTTTAGTAATAGTATATTTCTCACTTTTAGGATACCCATTTTAGAGAAATGGTAGTAATTGATGATGAAACTTAGCTTATGTTGAGCTCAATTTATAGCACAAAAATTTGAAATTATTTTATGCCCTATGGTGCAACAATGCCTAACACAGCTTGTAGTAAAAAAAAAAAGATAAATGATTTTCTAGAAAAGAGATTGACTTGACCTAGACTTTATGAATTACATGTTATGTAACTCAATTGACTTGGCAAAGAAAAATTGGTCTATGTCCACTCTCCATTCTCTCCTTCAAAAAAAAAATTGGTAATATTTTTCCATGGCTATTGGCAACAATAATTTTTTTAATAGATTGAGTGGAGAACACAGGGATAAAATTTTGATTTTCCAATCAAAAAGGAAATGACTGTGAGTACATTTTCCACAACCACAGATAATTGGATTGGACTTTTCAAAAAAATATTAGTGCTTATCAAGTTTCTTAATAATGCCATTTTTTCAAATGCTAGTGGTATTAGTGCTCATAATAAGCCCACTCAATTATTATTTTTCTAAAATTTTATAGTTTTTTTTTAAAATATTCTAGTTTTTGTCCTTATAATTTTTTTCTCATAATTTTTTATTGTTGCCCTCATAAAAAATTATATACTTTGTTTAGCTTCCACAAAATTAAATTTACCTCTATAATAATTTTTTATTTAGCTTCCTATTAATGCCAAGATTTATCATTAATGGGATACATTCAAGAAGATACACATTTTCATGGGACATCATTTTTTACATTAAAAGTGGTAGAAATCCAATTTCCAACATTAAAATTTAGTGGGCTGCTGAACAGGGCCCATCTAATGATTGCATATGTGAAATTGGACCAAGGAATCCAATATAAGCACAAGCAGTGGAACTGTGGATTGGACTTTAAGTTTTTTTTTTTAGAAGCTATTCTTAAAATTAGAATAATTTACTTAACAATTTTTTTTTTCTATTAACAATATTCAAATACTATGAAAATAACTCTTATTATCTATATATAATAGTTATAAAAAAATAAAAAAAAAATTATTTATTTTATACTTTTAGCTATAAACAAAAGTAGAAACTTAGTCGAATAGAATAAAAAAATCTAACTTGCCCTTAAGCAGACAGAAACTGAGAAAACAACTTCAATAATGAAATGTGTCTTGATTTGTTATTTGTTATTTGTTAGTCATTGTTATTTGTTATAGATATAGTTTTGACTTTATGATGAATCTTTATTTTACTGTTTGTAAAATATTAAGATTGCTCTAAGAAAACAACTTCAATAAATATGTCTTGATTTTTATTTATGTTATTTATTTTATGTTTTGTCTTAAAGCCAATTATCTTTCCATTTAGCCCAAGTGCCCTAGAATGCATTGAATTTAAGTTCATTTTTCTTTGAAAGGATTATTATTTATTACATTAAGGAATTCTACACTTGTTTGATCATTTTTTTTCAAATTTCTGAAGTTTAGTCTTGGAACATGACATCGATAGAAAAGTTTAAAATAATATTGTTATTAAGTCCCATATTGATTTCTCCAAAAGATAAAAAAAAATAATAAAGTCTCACATTGATAATATGTGATGAGATATTTCCTTCATCACTAATTAAGTTTGAGGTGCTTGTAGATTAGATCAAAATTAACTGCGATGTGTGGTGGTTAGAGAAGAGACTATGATACTTGCAGTGGTGGCTCATGATGGTGAAGAGAAGGTGCTTTGGGCTGGTACCATGAGGGTACATTAAGCTAATGCTCTTAGTATGTAGGAAAGTAGAATTTTGTTTGTTGGCGTTAGATCTTGCTGCTAAAAAAGGCTTACAATTTGTTATTGTGGAATGTGATTCTAACATTGTCTTTAAAGTTGTCAAGGAGTTAAATCTGAGATGGAAAATTGATAATTTTGTAACTCAATGTAGATGTCTCATGAAATCTTTTAAGGGATGTAATTTTTCGATGGTGTCTATTAGTTATGTAGCTCACAATTTGATATTGTTAATATTGTTATGGCCATGAGACCTAATTTATTTATTTCATCCTTAAGTTGATAGAAACGATTAGTAATAGGCTAATCTGATTAGAGGACTACAAATATTATTATAGTAAGTTACATTGAAACACCATATTCTAACATAACATAATGAGATCCTAACAGAAAAGATTTCTTCCAGGTTTAACACCGAATTGGCGACAATAGTTGCGGTACAAGTCAACCCGAGCTTTAACTTTTACACGTTGTTTACCACCACATTCTATTCTATTTATTTTTCTAATACTTGCTCCAAAACCTTGTTCTATGACAGGACTAACATTCTCCACCCAAAACCACAAGGCTGTCTTAAAAGAAATGACAGGATTATTGGCCACTATTTCAGGAAAATTTAACCCATCGAAGTTGTTGGCTTTCCCAGCTCCACCATAATTGTAGTTCCATGATAATTGGAGAGGACCACGCCCATCGTATCTCTTTTTCGGGTTACATGGATACTGCTTATAACTTTGATCGCAATACTTTTCATTTCGATTTCCAATCTCTTCCTTGAAGCAAAAATCTGCTCATCAAACAAAATAATTGACTTTTTTTACATCTAAAGTATATCACATTAATTTCATAAAAATACTAACAAACAGTTAATTATGTATGACACATTCTAAAATAATAAATGAAACATAAAAGAGAGAGAGAGAGAGAGTTACTTACATCGAGTCTCAAAAGTGACATGAGCGAAAAATGCTGCAATCTCACGTTTGGAATCAGCAAGAGTGCCAATTCTAGCAAAATGACTATATGAGTTCAAAGCAACGAGAAAAGCCTGTCGGGTGTAGAATTTCTTGCCTGGACAGTTTTGATTAGCAATCTTATTCTTTATTCCATCGAAGAATTGTGGTGTGACGATTTTAGCAACCGAAACATCATTTATTGTACAAGGGCCTCCTCTGCAATTTGCACCACAATAATCTTTACCTTTGCCGCAAAACCCATATTTGCTACAACACTCACCATTGCCACATGTCTTTGATCCACATGGTGTTTTACTCACCACACTGAAACCTAAAGTTGCTAACAAAGCGAGGCTTAGTAATATACTTCTCATTTTTTTGGTGGATGAGTGTGAGTTTTGAGAATATTGAGATGATATTTATAGAAAGAAATAAAGTAAATGCTCAATGGAAATTCGATTTAGAATCCAGTGAACTATTTGGCATATTTTGAAAGCTAGATAGTATTGAATGTTTTTTCCTTAATGATTCTATGTTATATATTTTATTTATGCTACTAATCTTTTTCCTTTATTTGTATAGTGATTAATAAAAATTAATAATCATAATCGCGTCACATTTGAGTTGGATTATTTAAGTGTTGTTCAAAAACTTTCAAAACAAGTTATTTTTAAATTTTTTATTGAGCTTCTCGTATTTGACATTAGTTGTGTTATTTCTAGTTTTCGTAATATTTATTTTAAGTACTATTTTAGATCTTTTAATGTTGTTGTTCATACCTTAGCTAAGGCACTTGTAATATATAGTAGCTGAATTATTCAAATTGTATTTTTTGATTTAAGCGTTTATATATTACATCAGCATAACTTGGGACTCGAACCCAGGACCTCCAATACACACGCACCTTCTATGGCCACTTGAGCTATAGCCTCAAGTGGTTATTTTCCAAATTGTATTTAATCTTACCTTATAGATATTACTATTTAATAAATTCCTATCCCTACCTTTTTTAAATTTCATTACTCATGGTGTTGGTGTTGGTGTTGGTGTTGGTGGTTGAGACCCTTCTCTTAATAAAAACATCTTATATTTTCCACAAAGAAGATTGACTTAGGGCTGTTTGTAATAGGTTAATCCTAGTAAGGGAATGGTAATGTGAAACATTACCTTGTTTGTTTGGAGGGTTTAGTTTTGGAATGTTATTCCCCTAGTAATATAACTACACTTGAGGAGGGTAATGTTCATACCTTAAAAAAGGGTAGGATTGAATTATTACCTTCCATCATATTAATTTGAATAACATTTTTAAATTAATAAATAAATTTAAATATTAATAATATTATCATTTATTATAAATAAAATATTATGATATATAAATTTAGTCTGTGAGATCAATTTTTTTTAACTGAGTTATTTTAAATTATTAGCAATCACATATATATATATTTATTATACAAAAATTTTATGCGGATGATGTACATAAATAACATATCGAGCAAAAATAAATAACATAGTGATAAAATATATAGAAATGATCATTTTAATTAATAAAAAATACAATAAAATTTAATGTTTACTAATTAATAAATATATTTCTTTAATAAATAATTATTTTATTTTTATATGTAATTAACATTAAATAGATATAATAAAAAAATATTTTTATTTTAATTTTTTAAAATAATATATATAAGATTCCTGTACTCAACCAAACAGTGTAATTTAATTAACAGTAATATGATTACATATTACCCTACACAGCCAAACACAGTTTACACATTTTCCTATAATCATATTCTCCTTCATAATATTCCTTATAATCAGATTATTTTAAATACCTTATACTAAACGCGGCATTATAAGCTTAATTGACTTGGCAAGAGAGAAAGTATGTAGTCTGGTGTGTCTCCACTCAACTCCATATCCTAGTCCTAATTAAAATCAATGCTATTAAATGGAGAACATAGTGATAAAATAATGGTTAATAATATAAAAAAGGACAGTACACATTAGAATTTCAAAAATTAATGACATTATCATGATTCTAATAAGTTAATGTAAGCAGCACTCCTGATCTTGAGTTGAAATGAGGCCTACGAAAAAAATTGGAGCCTTTATTATAAAAATAATAATATTTTTTTAAAAGATATTCTTTTTATTTGACCCCTAAAATGAGTGGACTCTAAGTACAAGCTTATCTCACTTTAATTTAGGGACAACCCTAAATGTAAATCAAGTACTAGTGCTCATAATAAGTAGACTATATTCTTTCAAATGTTTTTTTAATTTTTTTTTTTTATTAAAGAAATAGGTTTTCAAATAGATGAATAATTATTGAAATTATTTCACATATACACACAAAAAAGAAAAAGGAATTTTGATTTTATATACTTAAAAAATTAAAAAAATTTATTATTAAACCAAAAATCTAAACCCTAAAAAAACTATGCCTTTTTTTTCAAAACCCCAAAAATACCTCCCTCACAATTCACCCATTCTCTCTCTGCATCATCTCTCTCTCTCTCTCTCTCTCTCTCTCTCTCTCTCTCTCTCTCTCTCTCTCTCTCTCTCTCTCTCTCTCTCTCTCTCTCTCTCTCTCTCTCTCTCTCTCTCTCTCTCTCTCTCTCTCTCTCTATCTCACATCCCAACCGCCACTCACCACCACCTCCGACCTCCATCCTCCGACTCGACCCTCACCACCACCTCCGACCACCCGCACCAACACCCCGAGGCTCCCGCCCCACTCTCTCGACCACCCAAAGTCGTACCCCCCGCCCACTCTCTCTTCTTCTCCCCGAAATCGCAATTTAAAAAAAAAATTCCCCCGGTGTCCGATGGTCCTGTACCCCAATCGACCCATCTACCCCACCAGTCCGACCATCGATTCGGGTCTCTGTGCCTCTCCGAAAAACGCAAAAAAAAAAATAAAATAAAAATAAAACATATAGGTCCGATGGTCGGACCCCATCGGACCTGGGGGAAATTTTTTTTTTCCTGCGATTTCAGAGAGAAGAAGAGAGAGTGGGTTGAGGGGGTGCGACTTTTGGGTGGTCCGAGAGAGTGGGGCTGGGTCGGGGTGTTGGTGCGGGTGGTCGGAGGTGGTGGTGAGGCCTGAAAAATTCGAGGTGGTGGTGAGTAGTGGGCTACTGGATTGATGTGAGAGAGAGAGAGAGAGAGAGAGAGAGAGAGAGAGAGAGAGAGAGAGAGAGAGAGAGAGATATGATGCAGAGAGAGAATGGGTGAATTGTGAGGGAGGTATTTTTGGGGTTTTGAAAAAAAAAAGGCAGTTTTTTTAGGATTTAGGTTTTTGGTTTAATAATAAAAAATTTTAATTTTTTAAGTATATAAAATCAAATTTCCCAAAAAATATATATATATGAAATACGGTTGTATAGAATTTTAAATATTTTTACGATTTTTATGATATTATTTATAGAATATGGTGTTTATATATGTTGTACTCTTATTAAAATGTTGTTGATTTTTTGTTATTTGTATGTTATTTTGATGTTGTTTTGATGTTATTTTTATGTAGTTTTCTTGTTGTTTTTGTGTTGTTTTTATAGAAACCCGTAAAATTGTAAAAAAAATTCTTTAAGCGTACAAATATAATTTTTTTTACAAAAAGTCATCCAGTACAATCTTTAACAATTTAGAAGGAAAATTGACAAATTTAGCTGGCACTTAAGAGCTAAAATAGTTTAGTTGCAACAAAATAGTAATGAAGGAGATTTTTACCGCCACTTTTTTTTATTAGGATCATATGTGTAACAACTGAAAAATATTACAGAAATTTCGTCGTAAATATCCCTATTAAAATATAACATGTGGCTCAATAATATGTTGACACTTGTATGTTACGTGGAACTTAAAAAATCTAAAATTTAAACAAAATGTTAACAAAAAGATAATTATAGGTTTTTATATTATGAGTTTTTTTGTGGCTAAACTCTCTCAACTATCACTTCACTTGCACTTAACCTATTAAGCTCAAATTTAGACAGTGAAATTCTCTAAACCACTGAACTAGTAGCAAATTTAAAGTGTCTTCTATTTTCCACAATTAACTGCCAATATAGACTACTTATGTGTATACTTTTGTACATGTGTCACATTTATATTGGTACACCTAATATTATTATTTAAAAAATATAAAAATTATTTTAAAATTTATAATATTTTTCATTTTTTAAAATATTTTATTTTTTATTTTTATAATTTTATTTAATTTCAAAATGAATATTGAAAATAATTCTTAAATAATAATATTAAATGTACCAATATAAACGTGTCACATATACAAGAATGTATACATAAGTAGTCTATAGTGACACTTAACCGGATGACACCTTAAATTTGTTACCAGTTCAGTAGTTTGGAGGATTTTATCGTCGAAATTTGAGCTTGGAGGATTAAATGTAAGTGAAACAGTAGTGGAGAGAGTTTAGTCGCCAAAAACTCCTATATTATTTGTACAAAAATATATTTTTTTAAAAAAAAAATACTTGTAAAGGAAAAATTCAAGAAGAAAACTAGATAAAGGTAGGTAACCATAATAGTTACCTTAAGAGAAGCATATCCTGCTTTTGAGACAGACCATCGGTGATAAAGGTTGAATCTACTATTATCTAACAGGTCAATATTCAATCTATCTCATTCTCCAAGATTAGCTCCCGACTAGAGGTAGAGGGAGAAGGCATTAGGAATAGTTACTTTTGTCTCCAATAATGGATAGAGAAGGTGGTGCTTTAGAGTTGCCACAATAAAATAATTGTTTACTTGGTTGTCTGGCCCTCTTTGACCTTGGCCGATCCGATCATCCAATGCTTTCGTCCGTCTCAGCTCAACAATTAGAGGAGAAATGCATTTATTAGGCAGCTCGAGGAGGTGGGTACAAATGAAAAGTAAACTTTCAGAGATAGAATGGCTTCAAGCTCTCACGATCACTCTTTTTTTTTAAGTTTTTTTATATTTATAAAAAGTATAAAATAATTTTTTTTTTAAAAAAAAATCATATTTTGCAAGTTTATAACTTTTTTTTTAATGAAAAAGAATGGAGTATTTATTAATCAAGGAGCCTTACTGAAAACACGATCTTAATAGAAACAAGAGTCACGAGTAACACAATGGATAACTTTGTTTACATAACGTTTAACAAAATAAATCTTAACAAACTTTAAACTTTCTAACATAAGACGACAATCACTAGCCAATTCTCCAAAAGAAGAAGACATAAAGATAGAACTGAGCACCGGTTGAATTGTAACTAAATAATCCAACTCAAGCTGAACATCTTGCCAATCTGTCTTTTCGATCAAACTTAAAGCCTCCGTAATACCAACCATCTCAACAAAAGAGCCTCGTGACCATCAAAGCACAATGAAAAAGCTTCCAATAATCGGCCAACACTATCCCAAGCAACCTCACTGTTCCATCTGAAAAAAAGATTTCTCCATCGATATTAACTTTAATCTTATTCAAACTTGGTTTAGACCAATACTTAAAGACCACCATCCATTCTTGTAGGAACAAATAACTCCCCCATTCTATTAGAATGAGCATATTTCCATTGCTTAAAGGTCACTTTTGCTAAAAGAACTATCTCCCTTGCTGAAGAAAATTTCCCATGCCAAACCACATCATTTCGAGCTTTCTAAAAGACCCACAAATCTATCACAACTTCGGCACAAACATCAGTCATGTACAGGCCCTACCCTAGGCATAGGCGGGCTAGGCCTGTGCCTAGGGCCCACCTAGCCTGGGAGCCCAAAAATTTATTTTGCTCTTTTAAAATTATATATGTTTTTAGTGATTTTCAAAAATACCATATTTTTTCTAACATAAGAGCCCAAAAATAAATTTTTTTTCTGTGACCCACTTTGTTTCAAGGCTGGCCCTGGTCATGTATTGATGCACTAGCCCGCCGAACCAACCCCAAAAATCTACCCCATAAAGTAGCAAACTTAAAATTTAAAGTAAGAAAAAAAGGGCATGACCTCTATCATATATAAAATTTAGCTCAACCATTATATGAAATCTAATATTATGTCCATAATTATTATTTTTATTATAAATAAAGTAAATACATTTTTTTCTAATTTTTTTTACAGTTGGGCTATTATTGTATATTCCAGGCCCATGGCCCAAGTCAAAGACCAAACGAACTAATACCCATTTTCCTTCCTTTCTCTCTCTCTCAAAGCAGTCGCCACCACAGCCACCGTTCTCTTCTGTTACTCACTCTCACCAGCTTTTTAAAGCTGTTATTGTCGTTTCCTTGGATTTCATTCTCGTTTCGTGTTATTCCCATTTCAATTTCCCAATGTTGAAGTTCCTATCGAAAGTGAGAATCGAATTCAATGCTTTGGACCCTCGCACTGCCTCCTGCTTGGAGTTTCTTGCTCAGTGCAATGCCCGCAAGGCCAAGGAATCAAACCCTGCTTGTCAACTCCTCGTCAAGCGCCGCACCGACGACGAGCCACCCAAGATCGCCGTAACGTTCGTGAATGGTGTGGAGGAGGTGTTTGATGCCACTTCCACGCCTGCCCAGAACATCAGGAACATGATTCTTGAAAAGGGTCAGCATCTCGAGACTGAGCAGATGTTCCGGGAAGCAGGGGAGTCTTGGCCTGTTATCATTCCTGAGGAAGAGATCAATCAGTACTTCCCGGGAACAAAGGTAAATTCTCTATTTTTCCCCCTTTTTTATCGTTGGAGCATTTCATCGAACAGTTGGTGTGGTTTGGGATCCAACTATTTTTCCATAATAAAGATTGGATTTTTTTTCTGGTGAAAACTTAGATGTTAAAGTATGCTTTATGTTCAAGTGCTATAGTGTGTTTTTCTATGATTGAAAAATCATCATATATGACATGCTCAAATCAAAGTTAGAAATTATGGTGGCTTAAGCATTAAGTATTGAACTGTTTTTATTCAAAAAAAAAAAGTATTGAACTGTTTGATGACTAGATTGGGTCTTATATGTGGTAATGATTAGTACATGTTGTTGTCATTTTAAGTGAATATCTGTGGAATAGGACTATACATTTGTGTCACTTTGTTATGCTAATTTCTACAAACACTTCATATGAGATTGACTGTGTTAAGTGTTACTAAATTTCTCAGCTTTAGCTTGTTTGAAGCCACAACAATAAACATGCTGGCTGTTGTTTTTTCATTGGTTTTTTTATGTTTATGTACCTATGGCAGCCAAGGAAAGCAGAAGAAAAGAAGCAATAATTGTAGTTTTGGGATGATGAGAATTGAGAAGAGACAGGTCTGGTCTGGTATGATATTAGTCAATGAGATTAGATTATATTATGTTTCATTCTTGTATTGTTGTTTGACTTCAATGCCAAAGCAACCTTGTTCCCTTTTCAAGTTATAGACAAATAAAACTGATTGAATTTGAAAGACAAAACAAAAGAGTTGAATTTCCTCTTCCACTTCTAGAGATTGACAAATTTTCTGCTTGTGGGAATATATGTACTTGAAAACAAAGTTTACATATTCATTTTATCAGCAAATTAATTGTCACCCAGAACTTAAATTGCCTCAAAAGCTTGGAAAAGCAGTGTCACAATTCACAAGGGCTCTGTTCAAAGGATAGAGAAATAAGAAGACAATATTTGGTTTCAATTTTACTTAATATTTAAATAATTTTGATACGTATGCAATAAATTCATGTGCTGGTTTTTATTTCTCACATTTTCCCTACAGACCGTTAATAGCCAAAGAGCTGGGCAGCTAGTAGTTTTTGTTCTTGTCATTTTTACTAGTCGGATAAGAACAACTAAGAGCTTCACTTAGTTCGCTTTGTGGGAGCAGCATAACACATAGCTGGAAGATAATAAGATGTTGCTCCCCCTCCCACTGTCTTTTCTCGCTTTGCTTATTGCCTCCTTTAATGTGGTTCGGGAGGCAGTGCTCGCCTTTTTTAATATAAGAAGGTAGGATAACAGAACTGATTTTGGTATTCAGGGTCCCTGCTCACCTTTCGCTAGTGAAGCTAAAGTCGTTCTCAATGGGTTTTGCTCTTCCTCCTAAGTGTAGGGAGCTCTTTTTAATCTCGTACTTGGTTTATGGTTTCCCCTACCGTTGGTAGGGACTTTCTTTCTGATCTTGGTCTCGACATCAATACTAAATGTCTGAGCATTTTTTCAAATAATATTATAATTTTTTTTTATCAAAATAAAATTTAATAATAAGTCGATCTAAAAGTATTATTACAAACTCAGTTACATTTTCTGTATCTGTTTATATTAAGAATTATCTTCAAGTTTGTTATATTAAAGATATATTTAAAATTGATTTCATAAGTTTGTTATATTAAAGATATATTTAAAATTAATTTTATAGTCTTATTTGTATCATTTTGAAAAGTACAGGATTCATTATATCACTTAACAAAATAAATAGTCAAATTACTAAGTTGTGCAAAATACATATTTCAAAATGGCATTAACCCTTTAATTTTTCTTCAATAACATATTATTTATTAATATGGCCTATGGGATAATTACATTAATTAATTTTTTTTTGTAAATTTTTTTACATTTTTATACTGAAAGATTTTTTTTTTATACTTTTATAGTATTCTATAAAAACAATACAAAAACTATATAAAATTAACAAGTTTATAACATCAAAATAACAATAAAAAATAACATACAAATAATAAAAAATAAACAACAAATTAATAATAATTGAATTTATGGACTGTAATTTTTTTGTATTTGTGAAATAATCACTTCTTTCGTTGGGCCTATAGTATTTTATGGGCCCAAGTCCAACCCAACCTAATAATATCACTCTCTCTAATATTAGTTCACACACTCCTTCCTTTCATTCATCACTTGAAGCCGCCACCACCGTTCTCTCTAGCGAACCCGCCGTCTTCGCTCTCAGCCACCGACCACCGCCGACCCAAGCGGACCACCACCACAACGACGCAATCTTCCGCCATTACTGTCCACAGGCTCCGCCGTATTCTGAGTAGCTTGTCGTAGGTATTTCTCAGCCTAAATGAGTTAATTTTGATGCCATACTTATTCTTATAGCTTGGCTCACAGAAGGCATATGGTGATTCTATGCAATGAATAGTTTGTATTCATAGCACTGCATACCGAATACTGATTCTTATACCTATTGGATGATGCTAACTTAATATACTTATTAAAGATTGTAAGAAGAAAAAAGATGATTCTTTGTTGTATTTGTTTGAATGTTTAATGACTTATTGTTTAAGAAAAAGTTGTGTGGGTGTTTATATATCACTTGCAAAATGTGATTTGTTCATGTATTGTTTTGGGTAACTCAAGTACCGTAAAAGACCTTATTAAGAACACGTATGATCTTAACAAGGAAGAAACTGCACTATGTTTAGTTTATTGTTTATTGACAACAGTGTATGAATTTTATATATCTGATTTTGGGACTGAATTATGATCTTACATGTTTAAATTATGTTGATCATTATCGACTGTAATGAATAGATAAATATTTAGTTTTTTCTCTTACAAAAATATATTGAATATGAGTTCTTAATTTATTAATAAGTAATTTGTGAATGGTGCCCAAAAACTAAACTGCAGTTGGTTGGATAATTCCAGACAAGTACCGAAGATAAAGGAAGTATAATTCTCAACTCAAGCTTTCTTTATTGAGGAATAATGGGAAAGAGAGGAAAGAGTCAGGTGAAAGGGGATAGATTCCCAAAAAAGAAAGTCCATAACAAAGACAAAATCGTGAATGAAGACATGGACGACGAAATTGATGCCTGTATGTTCATTCTTTCTTCTTCTATTTGTTTTTGGTTTAAGTGGAGAAAGTGATTGTGTTTTTACATTTTGTGTTTGAAGTTCACAAGCAGAGGGATTTGGTTTCGTTGGATGTGAACAAAGATATGGAAGATTCAGATGATGATGAGGAACTACCTGTCTTTGATTTTGAGGTTAATAATACCTCTTATTTCTATGGCTCATATTTTTATATATGGGATTTATAATGAATTTGATTTATGTCTCTATATTCCTCGTTTTTAAGCTGGTATCTTTTCTTCCTGAATATCTTAAGATGATTATGCCTTAAATGTAATTGACATTGTGGGACAGGATGGTGATGTAGACAAGGATGAAAGTGATGAAGATGAAGATGAAGACGACATCAAGGATACTGGTTTTGCTGCAAAAAGTGAGAATATGCCTTTTTTTAACCTCCAGTTGCTTTCTCTCAAATCATACATAGGCTGAATATTGAATAAATTATATAGGACTGTTTGTGTTTAAAAATCTAGAAAAATGAGATAATGGGAAATGGTATAAAGTTTCTTGATAGGCATGATTGGCAATATTTTTAATAATCTAGAACATTTCATTATTTAATGTAGACAGTGCACATATTTTCTAATTTAGAATATTTATGTACTGCATTTATTGATTATTACTAGTTGAAAGGGGGTCACCATTTTCTGCAATCACAGTACTCATAGGTTACTATTATTTCTATTACCTGCAGTGGCTAAGCAGCAAAAGTACTTGCGAGAAAAGTTTGGTGGTGTTGAGGATGATATGCATGGTGATGATGAGGATGAAGATGATGAACAAAAGGCAGTGTGGGGGGGAAGAAAGGACATATATTATGATGCTGATAACGTTGATTTTGAGGTGAGGGTTTTTATTCCAGCAGTCACTCTTCTCATTTTGTCAGGAGTGTTCTCTGTATAATTTTCTTTGTTGCTTGGGTTATTATTGTGTAAAATGCATAATTACATTCTTACACATAATTTTATTCCCTAGTGATATGGCAATGCCTTTTAAATGTTATTATTCTTTCATTTTTGTTTTAGATACGATCAAGTGATGATGAGTCCCCTGCTGAGGAGGAGGCAGAGGTGATAAGGTTGCAGAAAGAAAATGCAAAATCTATGTCTATGGCAGACTTTGGCGTTGAAGATTCAAGTGAAGATGACAGTGATAGAGAATTAACTTTAGAGGTGAGTATCGAATAGCACAATACTATATTGATGTCAGCAGGCCATTATTTTTCTGATTTTCTTTTCTTGTGATATGATTAAAGATTGACATTATAGATTGTTGTATTCCACATATTCAATTTGTACAGGAGATATCAGTTAAAGGAAAAACCACCAAAAAGTCCAGTTTGAAAACAAAAGGGGCAGAGAACACGGGTACAGATTATGAAGAGGTTAAGAAAGATTTGAGTGCCCTTTCAAAGGAGGAGCTTATGGATGTTTTGTTTAGGTAGAGTTATAACTTCATTTTCTTGAAGTTTCTTCTGCAATTATTTTATATTTTCTTATATCACAAGGGAAAGTCTTTATCTCATGTGTAGGTGTCTTTAGAAATATAAGATGTTTCATCTCTTCATTCATTCTGTTAAACTATGTAGTATAAAATTAGCTGTTTATTTGTGAATTCTATGTTTCCATGCTTAAATAACAGTTGTTTCCTCCAGCTCTGCTCCAGAGTTAGTTGGTTTGCTGTCAGAGCTGAACGATGCAACTGATCAGCTTGAAAACAAAGTTGATCCACTTTTAAATAAGGTATTGTTCGCTCTTTTGATTGTTTCATGTTTGATTTCAGCCCTTTAAATGGCTGCTACCCACTTATGATGACTATATTTCTGTCAAAACTATGTCAGGACTCAAATTAATTTCCTCAATTGAATCAAACCACGTTTTCAATTGTATGGATGTGTAGGTTTTGAATGAAATTCACAAAAAAGTCATAAAATTATGAAATATAAAAAAGCACCCAAAGTTTACAAAAATTCATCCCATTTATCTTCTTCGTTTCCAATGCTGCCATTATCTTCTTTCTTGATCAAGAAATACAAAAAAGTCATAAAATTATGAAATATAAGAAAGCACCCAAAGTTTACAAAAATTCATCCCATTTATCTTCTTTGTTTCCAATGCTGCCATTTTCTTCTTTCCTGCATCAAGAAATATAATAAATACACTTTCAAGCAAAACCTAAACTAGTAATTCATTACAAGTTTCATAATGAGTAATATACCTCGAAAGTTGGCCAACCTTAGTAGTTATTTGACGTTGGTATTGCCTTATTGGCATGTTATATGTGACTTTGGTAAAGGTTGGACATTCAAACATTTTTCATGAAAATGACCATTTTGATTTCTATATTATATATACATGTAGATTTAGTGCTATATTAATTGTTTCGTTGGTGGTTTTTAATATTACAAAGATGTACTACTCATATTAGGTTAAAAACGGGGAAATCATGTTGGAAGGAGGGGTTCGTTATTTAGAATTGAAGAAGCTTCTTCTGTTGTCATATTGCCAAGCAATCACTTTCTATCTTATTCTCAAATCTGAAGGGCAGCCTGTCCGTGATCATCCTGTACTAGCTCGCCTTGTAGAAATCAGGAGCTTATTAGATAAGGTATTCAATTCTTCTATGAAGCAGCTATCTTTTAATTTTTATTGTTTTTTCTTTCTATAATCATGTTCGTTTCTTCTATTTCTTCTTCTCTCTACAGACAAAACAACTCGATGAAAATCTTCCTGCAGAGCTGGAGGAGATTCTTAACAAAAGTAAAATGGTGAAATCAGTGGTGAAGCTTGGTAAAGAGAATGGCATCGCATCGGATTCTGTTGCAAAAGACCATGTGAGCTCTCTTGCCACTACAGATATTCAAGAAGCAGCGGAGGTAGTTACTGTATTCTTATCTTTACAAAGTTATTTTAGATTCTTCAATTTGTTGGACCTTAGAGAAAAAAAGTATGGATGTCTCTTTTGTGAAGTTTAGAATAGTTAACCTTCAATTCGACAGTGAAGTGTACAGTGCCAACAAATTTATTCATTCTTTTAATGTACTTTGGATGATTGTAATTATTAGCGTTTATTGGTTTTTTTGCAAAATATTTAAATTATATATTATTGTGAAGAAGCAATTGCATTACATTAAGGTTCATTTCTTAAACATGCTCTCAGATCTGTAATTTTAAATTCCATGTTGGTAATGATCTTTCCAGTTGACTAAAGAGTTATTCCTTTGTATGGCAGCCTAATAATAAAGTTGATTCAGTGATGGTGGACTTAATCAAGGACAGCGAGAAAAAGTCGGAGAAACGCAAACGCCAGGTAAATTATGCATGGATTTTTGTTTAAATTATATATTTTCACTAATCTGCTCTTTGTTTTCTTTAACCAAGTATATTCATTTTGCTGATTTGAACTGTTTATATTGTGGCAGAATGAACAGGTTGGTTTAGAGAGCATGAAAATGTTGAAGGTAAGAGCTGACCTGGAGGAAAAATTGAAGCAGAAAGGTATCTTTAGTTCCACTACCCCAAAGCTTGACAAGGCTCAAAAACGTCAAAAACCCTTGAACCGGTATTGGAATTGCTCTTACACTTCAAATTAATTATGTCTTCTATTTGTGATGTGCTAAATCAGCCAAATTTGAAACCTCAGGAAGCTTGAAACTTATGATGATTTTGATGATGACACTGGAAATGCTCAAGTGGCCGCTCAGGGATTGACCAATGGTCGTGCAGGTTCATTGAGCTCACTCAAATTTGCTCAACTTCTTGCTGCTAACAAGTCAAAGGTACAAATAAGTTTTTGATCGACTAAAATTTAATGATTTGAAGCATGCCATAAGTTGGGATTAGTGTGCCATAACATGTCACTTCAATGATGTATATACATATACATATATGCCATAAATTGGTATTAGTGTGCCGTAACATGTTTCAATGATGTATATACATATACTTGTGTTTGTATATTTCTTATCAGGTTACCATGTCTTGTTGATCTTCAATGGTAGATAATTCCCTAGAAGGCTTACTACTAATTTTTGTCGTATACAACTGAACTCACTGAAGCACTATAACAGGATGAATAATAAAAGCTGAATTTTGTGAATTTTCTGCTTTGTTGAATATTCTTTTGTTCCTTTTAGTTTTCTTAATAGTTTATTTATCCTTTTCCTGCTTCCCAATAATTTAGCATGCTGTTTAATTATGAACTTGAATTCTACTAAGATCAGTGTTCAAGCAGTTTCTGAGTTATGAAATACTAGAATAGATGCATAGGGAGGAGCTGGGAGTTAGCCGTTAGTTGTTTATCCAGTAACTTTTTGTTGTTGGGGTTGGTTATTTTAAGATCTTTCCAATAAACATTTTTGCTACAAGTAATTTTCTTTGGTAACTTTCGCAAAAGGTTGTTTCTGGAGATGATGATTTACCAAAGAGAGATGATATTGGAGAAAGGCGTAGAAGGCATGAGGTAAATGTATTACAACGAGCTGGGATTGAGGCAGAAGATGATGGCGGAGATGAAATCGGGGCTGTTGAGACGGATGGGGATGATGTTGAGATGGATGATGAGGGTGAATCAGAAGAGGGCTCAGAAGATGAGTTCTACAACCAAGTAAAACAACAGAGAGAGGCAAAACTTGCTGCCAAAGCTCAGATTTATTCAAGGTTTGTCAAGTGAAAAAACACGTTCAATCATTTAGTTTTGTATTCTTGATAGTATGTGTGGTGTTAATTATACAATATGCTTCGGTCTGTAGGGACTCGACGCTACCAGTCGCATCTTTGCCTGAAACTGTGGACGGAAAACGCCATATATCTTATCAGGTACTGAAAAATACACCCAATTTCGATTCTTGGAACTGAACTTGTTAATTAGCTAACATTTTATAATTTAACTTTCACCGTGTTATACTTGATTAATAAAACAGATTCAGAAGAACAGAGGACTTACTCGGCAACGCAATAAGAAATTAAAGAATCCAAGAAAGAAATACAAGGTATTACTTTAGTATCTTTTAACGAAACGCATTAAAATGTTTGATCATTTGTTGTTCTTCGTTGTAATGTGTATTTGCTATAACCCTTGTTTTCTCTGTTCCTCAGGAAAAGCACAAGAAGGCAGTGAAGAATCGACAAGGCCAAGTACGCGATGTGAAGACACCAAAGAGCCGTTATCCAGGAGAGATATCGGGAATCAATGCCTCCATCAGTCGGAGTGTTCGCCTCAAGAGCTGAAAAATGTGTTTTCACTCAAATCAAATACCCATTTTTGTTTGTTTCATTTTTGACTCAACATATAATGCTCTGCAGAGTTGGTGTTAATTTAATCCAAATGTATCGCCCATATTTGTATTCAGGAAATTATGTTTTATAATTATATGGTTATATTATTTGCTATATAGCTATAGACTGTAGTAATATTATAGCTAACTCAAAGAGTAATGATACGTAGTACACATCTTTATCCTTCAATTAGGAGTATTTATTCAATTTAATCTGCGTTCTTTTCTTCATAATGCATTCAATTCAATGTTTTGGATTTAGAGTAATTATCTTTTTTACCCCCTGTACTTATGACACTATATTATTATGCCCCTTAATCTATTCAGCTTGTTACAAATAGTCCTTGTATAATTTTATATGCATACATTTAGTCCTTCTGTTTATTTTGTTTAAAAATACCGTTTGTATTGATGATGTGGTATTATAACAAAGGATAGAGTAGTAATTTCATCTCTTTTTAGAGGGAAAATTGACTATGAGGTGACATAATAACTGACAATGAAAGATGATTAAAAAATAATTTCATAACCTTTTAAAAAAAATTAATAAAAGTAATTTTATTAAAATAATTCCAATCGTTTTTTAGCAGTTCAAATTAGAAAAAGGTGTAAAATTAGGATTCTACAGTATTTGAAGAGATGGATATCACTAGAAAGTACATGGGATTTTTGGAAAATTAAGGTAATGATATTCTATTTTTTGGGATGTTATTTTTTATTTTTATTTTCCTGTGATTGTAATTTATGACTTGTAATTTATTTTCCTAATGGTATATAATTTTTCAACTATTATCTATGTATAATCCCACATTGTTAATTTAACAGTCAACTTTAGTCAATTTTAACAGAATTAGATAGAAGGATTATACTATTCCAACTGATATATTTTAGGGGTATTTTTAACTACACTTATAAATTAAGGGGCATCATAGTATAGTGTCATAAGTACAGGGACTAAAAAAGCTAATTATTCTTGGATTTATTACTTTTTAATTTTAATTATTTAATATTTATTAAAAAAGTATCTTTCTTCACATAATTTAAAATAAAATAAATTATATTTATTTTATGTCATAATAAATTATAATAAATAAAATAAAAAATTTAAAAGAAGAAAAAAAATTGTTTAAATTTTATATGTAGAAAAAGAAATAAATTATATATTAAAATTGATTATATATTTAATTTATTAAGTATTATATTATATGTATTAAATTTTTAAATTATTATTTTTTATCATTAAAATAAGAATTTTATATAAATTTTAAAATTTCATATTTATAAATATGTATTTATTGGATCGTTAATTTTTATGGCAATTAATATACAATCTACACTTTATGAATCCAAATTGAATTGACCATTTTATAAACACTCCTACCTCTAATTATAGTTTGAAATTATAAAATAAATAAAGATTTATTTTTTCTTTAGAATAAAACCCCCAACTTGAGAAAAGAGTTATAGAGGAAGGGGAGAGAGGCAAAGGATCATTATTTGATTAATCAGGAATACACAATTATCAACAATACTAGCAAGCAATGAGAAAGACAAGCATATTTTATCAAATCTAGCAAAATTACAACTAAAATCATGCATAACTAACTAATCCTAAAATAGAGTCCAGAGAAATGACCAACATTAATCCTCACCATTCCCATACCACAAAAACCACCACCATGAAATGCAACATCTACTGACATAACCCACCCAAGGAGAAGAAAGAGCCAGCTGCTGTCCCGTCGTTCCCTACTGCAGCCACCAATTTTGTGTGGTGAGGTTTCAACAATTGATTATTATGATCATAGTTGATTCCACTTATTAAATCTGTAACGTATCAAAAGATCACCAACTTAAAAATTATACAATTTTTGACACAAAATGATAAATGAATACCCGCACAAAACATGATGAGTAATTTTTTCTTGGGTGTGACAAAAAGAACAGAATCCATCTATTAAAAGTCGTACAATTAAGAATTCTTTTTCATTCCTTTCTTTTACCAACGATTCTCTTATTTGAAAAGTAATTAAACTTTTAGAAGAAATTTGTTACCCTACATTTCCCAAATAATATTCAGTTTTTTTTAAAAAATAAAAATAAAAATAAAAAATATAACAAGTCTACCAAGTTTGTACCCTTTTAAATGAATTGACTACTATAAATTTTACATTTTCTAAAAAAATTAATTAAAAATCAGTCATATAAAGCTTATGGTATTAAAATATCTTCATATGAAATTTTTTTGAGATACCATCTTAATCTATTTAGTATTTTAGAAAAAAATTTAGTTCAATTTTTTTTTTATGAATTGCACTTAAAATATCTTATAAAATTTTAAAAAATTCAAAAACATTTAACACATCAAATTAAAAATAAAATTTGAACAATCCATAGCATGCGTGTTTCTTATTTAGAACATGTTATTAATTTTACACACAAAATTAGACTAAGATCCTCCGAAACATATATACTCTTTTGTCAAAATTATATATTTTCAATTTACATGGGTAAGTGTAAAATGTTGGAAAGAAGCACAACCTCAATCAAAGTACACGTAGTAAGAATATAGCAAATAAAAAATGAAGTAAAATAGTAGTAAACTAATCCATATGTTTGTCTGGTAAAACAGGTAAGGTTTTATTAGGTCCAACTATTAGCAAATTTGCTATGGAGTATTACATCGAACAACAGATACATAGAATTTAACATTGTACATTATTATTAGAAAATTAATAAAGATATGGCTATTAGAGCAATTTAATTTTAATGTCTAGTCAAAACAGCTAGACACCTTAGCAAAACTCTTATTATTATTATCATCATTATTACTAGGGATGAGTTCATGTGCAATTATTATTATCATTATTCACACATTTTTGTGTACAAATAGTTTCACTAAATCAGTTGTTCGCCATGTACAAACAAACAACTACCAAATTAGTCCCATCACCACTTTAATTCATTAATAAACCAGATTGGCCTTGAACCAGACTAGTACAATACAATACATACATACATACATACATAAATATATACTAAAATTACATTTGGGAAAAAGATCTTCTTAGCTATAAAAATATATATAATTTAATTAATTAATAATAGTGTATCAGTTACATTTCATTTCTTGATGACAAAACTTTGTTGTGCCTCTCACCCTCCTTAACCTTAACAATGACATCCATTCCATTTGGTTTAGTTACTAGTTACTAGTACTGTTATACTATATTTATATATATATAATAGATGTAGATATAATATCAATGAAATTGTGAGTGTGAGATAGAAGAAGAAGAAGGAGAAGAAGAAGAGGTGTCAAACTTTGGAGAAGTTGTCTTAATTGGTGCCCAGATATCTGCACCATTACTTCTAGCAACCCCAAGTGTACATGACACAGGAACCAAACACAAACCCCTGCTTCTCAACTTGAATGCCTCCATTTCCTGACCAAACCAAAATTTCAAAACTTTCCTTAATTTACTCACAGCTGTTCTCTTTTGACTAATCATCACCATTCATTAAACATTTAGTTTGATTTTATTTTTCTCAAAATAAAGTATTGTTTTCACCCAAGAACATCAACATCAATATCAAATTTCATAATTAGGTGCATCCATACTATTTAGCATTGTGGGGTCTTCCACCTTCCATTACTACTATTACTATCATTAGATGTCTCCTCCATTCAAGGCTTTGGAAGTGTTCAAACATTTATAGCTAAATTTCAATTTCATGGGGTCCTCTCTTCCTATGCACTTTTCATAAAAATACAATTAAATGTCTAATCTTGATAAAGTTTTCATTTTTAATTTTTGTTTTCCTTACCTGTATCTTAGTGGGTGGTGTACTTTCGAGGTATGGAGCACTTAACACCTACAAGGGCACAACGAACATAAATAATAAGACCATCAGATTAATAAAACAACAGAATACAGCTCTCTATTCTATTACTCCATTTCTGAAGAGGGCCAAGGCTAGTTTAACCGAACCTTAACTTGTTCGTGAAGAAATTGTATGTATTCCATTGCCTCCAAGAGAACAGAAGCTGTGTCCGTCTGCGAATTGTACATAATGTTGTGGAGCTAAGAAAAAGAATTGATGGAATCTAACGAGCTCATACCGAACATAGATGATATTAATTAATTTTCGGTTACATAGATTAGAAACAAATCTCTATTTCTATGCATACCTTTCCATATGGTGAAACTAGTTGTTGTAGAGCTACAATTTTTGCCCCGAGGTTCTCTTTTCTTTCCTGATAGAGCAACGAAAGAATGCAAACCCGTAATAAATAAAGACAATTACTAAACAAAGGTACACTTCAAAGGGCAAGACCATAAGAAAAAACTGAGTTTAAAGCAATTGAATGACATACAATGACAATATAAGAACAACACAAGAATGAATTCGGGACAAGCCTCAAGGGGGAAATGCCTTCACATGGAATAACAGTACTTGTATAATATGCAAAATTCTCTTAAGAAACACCAACCAAGGTGAAGAATAGTATTTTCGATTCATGTTACAAAGTTGAAGCAAATATAGTTTATATGCTTTTGAAAATACCTTAGTAGAAATAGATAAATCGGGCTTTTGTCTTTTCGACGATACAAGAGACGAGGAGAAGCTGCTTTGGTCAACATAGCAGGGGCTCCGTTTGTGTTCTGTCATCTTTCTTACATCTATGGCTTCTTCCCCCTATTTTTTTTTTTTTTCACATAGCAAAGAGAATTAGTAATGGTCAATTTGAAGAAAACAAGTCATTTTAACACAACAAACCAAACATCATAGAGAATGCAGTTATAAAGTAGTATGGCATTTCTAAACATATTGATCAATACTAACCAAAGTATTAAGTAAATTTATTAGTTAATAATAATACTCTTCACAAGTTTGAATGTTTATTTCATCCAATGCCATTAAATAATAGAGTCCCCATTAAACTATGGTTGACCAAACAAACTGATTGAGACTAAAGAAGCATCCTAGATGAATGCAATTCCTCTTGAACCTTAAAAAAATATATATTATAATCAACCAAACATGATGCTAAAAATCATAAGATAAACAAAAGACATCCACTGTTCTGGTCAGACTGACCATATTTAAGTTTTATCACTTACAAATTCATACTCTAATATGCATAGCCATATAATATGGTACAGCTTCAATAATATCACCAACAACTAAGTAATTAAAAAATAATATCACCAATTATTGGTAATTGCAGACTCACAAGAGGACAAAAGGTCCATAAATCAACCAAAAAAATAACACACAAACACACATAATCATGTCATATAATATTATTATAAAAAAGAAATTAATGCATAGATTTGGTACACTAGTATTAAGGCCTTTGGAAATGGACCAACATCATCATCATCTATGTATCTTTAATAATTATTAAAATCCACTGACATCAATTATCCAACCAGACCAGTATAATTTAAAAGTGGTTTTTGTGTGTGTGTGTGAATGAATGAATGAATGAAATTTGTTTGGTTTTAATATTATTATTATTCTTAACCAAATATATATCAAATCTTTTATGAATGTACTCAATAATATAGAACTATATTTGGTGGGTCCAGATTAGAAATCTAGCAAGAATGCATGAAATGAATTGGATATTGGACCCATTTAACAAAATCAATCACCACAGTTTCATTTAATATCAAAATAATATGTTAACTGGTACAAGCTAACAAAGGACATACATGCATTTACACTAATACACACACACACATACACACAGCATATGCTTATATTGTATATATATGCATATAAAAACAAATCAAAAGTTGAAACTTGAAGAAGGCAGTTTTCATATATAAAACATTTTCTTGTAGCAATGTTGACAATAAGGTAGGAGAAAAGGAAATGTTTTTTCTAACGTATGAAGTTATGAAGGACTAGAGTACAAATATACAGTAACAAAGATGAAAGGAGAAAACAAAAAAACAGTAAAGATAAATACAAAAGGCAAAGACTGTAAAAAAAAAAAAAGAAAAGAAAAACAAACTCACCAAAAATTTAGTCCCTGCATTACAAGGTGAGCTAACAATCATCTATCGAAGTTTTTTAAGCCAAAACCTTCAAAACCCACCTCCCAAAATCACCAAAACTGGATGAAAAAATGACCCAGATACCAAAAAGCTTGTTTTCCTTCTTATGTCTGACTCTATTGCTTTCGTCTTCTAAAAACTCAAACTTTTTTGGTTAACTTCCAAAAAAGAAGTATCTTTACTTTTGAAAGTTGAAAACTTTACCAAAAGATCAAAACTTTTGCTCAAGTTAAGTGAGAAGATTTCAAAAGCTTGGGGAGAATCAATGGATTGGTAATGGGTTCAATTTATAAACATGCAACTCTAGTGAGTTGAGCTCTAAAATGGGTCTGACAAAAGTTGCAGAGAGAGGGAAGAAAATGAAGGAAGAAAGCAAAGAGAGAGAGACTTGGAAAAATGAAAAAGTCTAAAGAAAAGAGTGTGAAACTGAAAATTGGGAATGAGAGTGGGCATGAGGCTTTCAAAAGTGATTTTATATAGGCATAAATTTGCTTAATTACTATATGGGAATTTATGTTATAATTAATTAATTAATTAACTAAAAAACAAATAAAACTAAAGTTATTTGTTCGAAATTATGTTTATTTTTTTTTAAATTTGCGATAATAATTAATTATTATTTTTAAATACTAATTAAATTATTATTATATTAATTTTAAAGTTTTATTATATATAAATATACGTAATAGTCATTTAATTAGTATTGAATAATGATATTTAACTCATGCCTCAAATTTATAAAAAAAAAAATTTAAAAAAATTAAAATTTAAAAAAAAATTACCGTCAATTACTCGTAAAAATATAGTATAATACTCCTACTATAGTATATTACTCCTAGTTTAGTATAAAAAAAATATACACACTAGTGTATAATTTTCTTTGGTTGTTTTTGTTCTTCTTATTATTAATATTTTGACAGCTAATATCCAGCCAAGAAAGAAAGAAGTCATAACCATTGGTGGTTAATTTAACCTAAGATTGAGTCATTTTGGTAACCATGGTTAAATGTTGGATTACTATTTTTGGCTTTGGCTTTTTGTGTTTTATAATTTTTATTTAAGCACACTTGATGTGGTCAAGAGAAGACCAATCCTTACTTACCATCAATCATTATCCCATTACTAATTATATCCATTAATATTTGTATAAATAGTTTTTAATAAACAATGCTTAATTTTTAAGCTAAAACTCTAAAGAGGAGTTTGTTTTAGCCTTTATATTTATAGTACTATTAACAATTACTTCTCATAACTACTCTATGTGATTCGTAGCCAAAAAAAAACTCCTTTTTGACAACTTATTCAACTATAAAAAAATGTCTACTATTTTTTAATTATTTAGAATAGTATTTTACTACTTGTATATGTTAATAATTATATGAATATGATGTTTCATGAGCTAGGTTTAGCTTGATCAATCAATATATACATATGATATGTATTGTATTGTATATATAGGAAAAGAAAGCATATTATTATTATTATTATTATTATTATTATTATTATTATTATTATTATGTATATTTACACACGTGAATAATAACTAAATAAAAAGGAGGGAAAGTTAACATAATTTAAAAAAGGATATATAAAGCACATTATTTATAATTGTTTTTTTTTACTATGTATCACTTTGCTTTAAACTAAGCTTCTTTCACTATTTTTACTTCTAGTGTAGTGACACTGCATAATTAAAGTATTAAAAAGGAAAGGAATTAAATTTACTTAATAGAACTATAAAAACTTTGTTAGTAATAGTATTAAATTTTAATAAGATTTTATAATTGAATACATTCCCTCTAATCTATTATTTTCTAACACCAATGGTTTTGGATCGGACTTGTTAAAAAGCATTACTAGTGCCTAGCACATTTCTCAGTGTCATATTACTATTGGTGTGATTAAGTATCAAATCTCATATAACTTAAGAAAATATATTTTAAAAAATATTTCTATCTAATTGTGGAGCGCCATAAAAGGTATTGGGTATTAGTGCTAATAGTAATGCTTTTAATTTAATTAGGTGAAGTTTTGAAAGAGTATTGTTATTGGGCATCGAATACATTTTATAAGTAGCATCTCAAGATTGGTTAGCGATATTTTTTAAGAAAAAAAATTCTTAAATTATTTGAAACATGATACTTAATTATATCAATAACAAGGTAAATTCAACTTTTTACTAATTCTCATTTTCAAATATTTAAAATTGATTGTTATTATTTTATTTACTTGGTCTCATGTCTGTTTTGAGAAGATCACACTGTGAAATGAGATGAGTGTGGGACCCACATTTCATCACATCCTCTTCTTCCTCTACTCTCAATTCCAACCATTACCACACCACCCGTGATGTTAATTTTCTTCAATTTTATTTTTCTTTTTCTGATTTAAAAAACATAAAATAGTACTACTACTACTATATTTAAATTACATTGAAAAGAGTAATTTAATTTAAAAAAAATAATTAGGATTAGGAAGGGAAGGAAGTCCACGAGTGCAACTAAATTTGTGATAAATTAACAATAGGATTTAGGACCCCACACGCTTTTCTATTTTTGTCATCTACCTATTACTATTATTCTATTACTAATACTAATTAATTATTACTTTATCTACTCTCCTTTCAATATCTACTCTATACATACATACTAACATATTTTAAGCATAAATAATTTTTTAGATGTAATAAATTATGCTGCTAAATTTTTAAAATTTTTAAAAATTCTTCAAACAATTAAAATTATTAAATTAAAAAAAGAATTATTTAATTATACTTATGCAATAGTTATTCATGTGCTAAATCATGTCCTTAAATTTTAATATTTACTAAATCATGCACCAAAACTTTAACATTTACAAAATTATAAATTTTAATAGCTTGAAAAATTTAAAGAGTATGTACGTAATAAAGTTCGAAAAACAAAAACCATAATTAACCTTCAATTAATAAGAGACTATATGGCTAAATTAGGAGATTTCTTTTAATTAATCTAAATTATGAGATATAATTTTGTTAAACAAAAAGAAAAGGTTGTTAATTTAATGAAGGTGCTTGGGAAGAAGAGAGAGGCTTCTTCTTTCTTTCTTTCCATAGTAAAATAATAACACTTTGAAATCAAATGTAGCAAAAAAGAAAACAAGCGGGAATTGTGGCATAAAACATGCATATTCTTCTCTCTTTTTCTATATAATAATGTATATATATTATAATGTTCATAGGTCATCATCATATGATTTTTTATACATGTGAAAATGACCTCTATTTCATCCAATCTCTTCAACATTTATTTATATATTCTTTAATTATCAAATATTATTATTATTAGTATTATAATTAGTCTTCATATTTTCTGAAATCGGCATATAAATCAGGACACTGTTTCTTCTATTCTATTCTAATCTCTTTGGATAATACCACTTTAAAGAACATTACTATTTTTTTTTTTTTTTTTTTTTTTTTTTTTTTTTTGATTGACGTTTATATATTACGTCGTATTTACAGACTCGAGAGCAGGACCTCCAACACTCACACACCCACCTATTAAGTTTATGACAACTATATTTATTTAGTTATATCACAATCACATTAAAACAATTGATTAATACTACACATGTCCCTTACCCTTATTTATTTACACCCAAATTGTACTATATTCCTTTGTTCTTTTATTTTAAAGAATAAATTATATATATATAAATATAACACACTCAAAACTATCATTTATTACCTAATCAATTCATTCACAAAACAATTAATTAGTTGCAAGTAGTAACTAAACCAATCAAGCTTTTGCAATGTTACTTACCATTGTTCTTTATGACAAATTTCTTTCTACATCATCAAAGACCAAGGTTGATCACATAGATTACAAAAATACCCAATTGTATTTTATTTATTTAAAAAAGATTTCTCATTATAGAAAAGGGAGATTACAAAATTTATGGATTTGTATACTTTTTTGAAAAAATGTCTTTTTTTTTTTAAAAAAAAAAAAAAGATTATTTTATGAAAAAAATGAAAAATATAAAAAAATCAAGTAAAGGTAATCAAGTAACCTTATAGTAACCAGCTACCATAAAAAGTACCTATTTTTAAACTTTTTTTTTTTGTAAAATTTTCCCTTAAAATATATATTTTTTTATTTTTAGAAAATATCGTATTTTTACAAATTTATACTTTGAAAACTATAAAAATGAAAACTCCCCAATTATAAACATGATAGTGACAAAATACACCATGTTTCAATTTTCATAGAGAAAAAAAATGAGAGAGAGAAATGTGACTACATAATTTAATGCGGTTGGTTAATAATGTCAAAAGGTAGATATATATAGGTGACAAGATATTTTACTTGGAACATTCAAACAAAGCTTCTTGAAGGTGCAAAATCATTTTCATACACACATACATAAACTATACACATATTTACACAAATAAAGAAAACCTAATTCCCCCTAATTTTCCTTCTTCTTTTATATCTTCCTTATTTATTTTCTTTAATAATATAATAATCTCACTATTCTTTTGATTATTCTAATGAATAAATTATTTTCTTAGTGAATTAATATATTTGAAATCTTTTCACTCATGACAAGATTACATAGTTGCTTTATTCTTGTCGGAAGATCTTTTGGGATTAATTTTTTTAATTATAATCAAAAAGTTTTTATTAATGAATTAATTAATTAAAGTATGATGTCTCAATAGCATTGTTTTGTTGTGTATTTTAATTTCAATTTCTGATGAAAAATGATAATAGGTATGGCTCCAGCTAAGGCTATATTGAATTCTTCTGTGAGTTGTTTGGCCTCTTCTCCTTACCTATATTAAGCATCAAATCAACTAGACATTCTTTCTTGTGACCAAATGTTAGAAAAATCCAAGCACTCTCTATTCTCTAACCCCTCTATATATTATGCTATATACCTATCAAATAAGGGTCCTATCCTACAATAATACTATGAGATAATTCATCAAAAAAAAAAAAAAATTGAGCTTCAACTTCACATTCTTGTCTTTAAGCAAAAATAAATAAAATTTAGCATAGTTTGATCATTATTACAATGTAAAACTATGAGTAAACTTAGTCAAACCTTGGTTGAGTGCAAAGAGTGTCACATGTATTGGTTTATATAATTAGGTAGATTCTTATTAGTACGGAAATATTTGGGGTACAAAAACACATGATTCAATGGTTTTGATTTTAAAGGGTTAAACTCTCTTATTACATATTTACTTCAACCCATATAACCCATTCATGATGATATGTTGTGTACTCAAAAAGTAGTACTTTTATCAGCTTTTGGTTTGGTTAGAACTAACACACAAAGTTTTTACAAAGCTCAATTTACCTAACATACACGCACATACTCAAGTTTGGCTTGTTTTGGATTATTAAAAAAAGCAAAACACTTCACTTCCAACAACTTCAATTATTCTATGATTTTTCTTCAGATTAACATAATCCTTCTTAAAATAAGTTCTACATTTCTACATTTCTTAAAATAGAAACTTCAAAAGGAATTCAACTTCTAATTTTATATTTTCTATTGATTTCTGATGTGGCATTTAGGATTAATACTTACAAAATTATAAATAATATAGAAGCATGAAGGGCACAAAAGAAGATAAAAAAAGTTCCTTCTTGTTAATTTATCAAATCTGTTATTATAAAAGCTCACTCTGTTATCTAAGATCAGCTCGTGTTAATGAACAGAAATATTCTAACAAGAAAAGAAAAAAATTGTTCAGTTCAACATACACATTGGAGAGAGAAGATTCCGGCACCATTCCAGTCAATCTTGTTATCATCACAGGAGCTTTCTGTATGAGCAAAACTACAAACAACTGAAACCATATATAACCCAAAACACATTAGTCTCAAAATGCAGAAAATAGAGAATACTAACTTAGAGACTCTGCTTGTTTGCTTACAGTGATAACAAGGCCATTACCATTGTCACTTGCTCTATATTGTCTCCCTTCTTTTCGACATCAAGAGGGCATCCCAGAATTCACAAACCAGACCTGTTGCTGTCATTCTTTTCGACTAAACTAAACTACCATACGTTCAAAAAGGTTGTGAAGTTTTGGTTTTTTGATACGAGTTCTTTCAAGTTTGTTCTTTATAACATTTGTGCGAAAAGGAAACAGTTTTTCTTTATTTTCACACCATTCAAAGATAAGATTACATAGTCATCCATTGATCTCACTTATTTTCATTTACCTTTATTTTGTTTCAGTTGTCCTTCAAAACATAGATGAGTGCTCTAATATATACTTACAATTACAAGTGCCTGAATATTGAAGTTATAGTTACAATTAATATAAAAAGGAAACACCACTACTCCTCCTATAGAGAAACAGGGCGAAATTACAATTTAATCGGATTTAATTACTATAACCACAAAATTTCTCTATAAGAATATAATATTGAATCAATTTATACTTATAAGTTTATTCCACAGACTAGATAGATTATTGGGTTACAGAGGAAGGCAAAGAAGAGTTATTGTTATTCTGAGTCTCACCACCACCACTAGAAATTGACTCAATGTGTAAACGGGCCATATTCAGCATCATCTCCACCTCTTTCTTGTACTAAATACAGTAAAACACAGATTTTTTTTTTTCATCATTTTCAATTCCAACTTTCACAGGGAGCTCAAAGCCAAAAAAAAAAGAAAACACTCAAGTTGATCAGAGTTGAGCTTACCTCATTAATGGCACCTGCCCTTATTTTGGATTGCATCACACACCATTTCTTAAAATGTGCTCCTGAAAAAAAGTTAATAGAGCAGATGGTAACCAACATAATTCCATAACATATTCAAATTGTTTCAATAAGAGGAAGAAAGAATGAAACACATATAGTTACATGTTTAGACAGAAATATTACAGGAAACTTCAAAAATTTTACCACAAAAATGGACATGCGAAAAAACTGAATACTTACCCACTTTTATATCTATTGTACACGAATTTTCAGCATTAGTCTCCACACACCACCTACAATGGATCTACGAGGCACAACAACTCATAGTTATGAGAAAATAAGAAAAACAATGGCAATAGAATTACTTGAGATTTTCTTCAGCGTAAATGATAAAATACTATGGCACTTATTCACGAATTGGACACATAATTTGACAGAAGATCTCCATCTATCTCAACAGAGCAAATGAAAAACCAGGAAGTTTCTCAGACATATAATCCTACTAATTAAATAATGTTATAAGATATTACATACCTCAAAACAAGACCCAAATGGAACATCATGTGCCTGTTGCACAGTTTCAAACACCTAAAAAAAAGAGACAATATTTTTAGAATATGTAGAGACATAAATAAAAATAATCCAGAAACAGAACCCGGCATTGTACAATAACATTAATGATCTAATTACCAGCTTCTTCCTGTCAGATGATAAAACAGAATGCTGATACTCTGTCATGGCTGTATCTGGAGGGCACATGGGACTCGTACAGAGGGATCTGAATTTTATTTCTCTAACTTGACCATCATATTCATCTGCAGTATGCCACTGTCCCATCTGAGAACAATAACCCAGTTGGAGCACAGTTATACATCAATAGAAGCATCATTGAACTAACAAAGAGTCTCATTTACAATGAGAAAAAACTAAGAGCCATGCAACAAGAAAAAAATTGACAGAAAATATCTTTGAAAAATTCCCCGCATAGGGTCTTACAGGTTGTGGAGTCCACATAAACACAAAATTTTAAGAAATTCTTTGAGCAGAAGCCCAATAACTTTTTCTTTCAATAAGTTTCAACTCAATGACTACCCGTTATCTCCTTTCAAACCATATTCTACTTGATATACCACCTCCATAAGTTAAAATACAGAAAACAATTCAGTCTATAATGAAACCAAGAATTGGCATGGTTATCAAACTGTATCCTTAGCTATATAGTAGAACAATGCATGTTAGCAAACATAAATGTGCAAGGACTGTAGGCGTTTTAGACTTACAGTTAGATTAGTATCCTTTCGCGCTGAACGATAATCATTTGTAAAACTTGAATCATCATTTAATAATAAGTTAAAGAACTTCTCTGCTGTGCAAGGGAAAACATCCTGAAAAGGGAAAAAAAGGAAGAGGAAGAAGAAGAAGCTCTCTATTAGTGTTTAACAATAAAGATAAATTAAAGAATAAAAACTAGGAGGCACAGAAACCAGCTGATACATACATTGTATATACCAGTAAGACATTCGTCTTTAATAAACGATTGAAGCTTTCCTGTCTCAGGAACAATATCTTCAGGAATAGTAGCCTGACTTTTATCCCCTTTAATAGAACTGCTATGTGCCCGAAGTGCTGATTCTACATTCTCCTAAATACCACCGGAAACAACACATTACAATCACTCTCTCTTCTTTTTTTCTTGATCCTAAAAAATGCAGGATAAAAAGTAATAATGTAAGTAAACCTTCTTCTCAGCTTCTAGCATTGCATGGAAATTCTTTGCTGCACGCAGTAAAGCTCTTAAAGCGTGATTCCTGTTCCAAAATGAAGCAAATTTGTATCTTACTCTACCTGAAAATGCCAAAACAAAATGACAACAGTGGTAACAGATTAAAAGGCTAATTCTTTGTTAATTTAAACTAAAAGAAGGAAAGATATTTCATGGATTTTTAGAACTCGTTGGTCGTCACTAACCATCAGGGCTTCCTAGAGGAGGTACACCATGCCCACCAGCTCCCATCCGTAGAATAATTGTCACAGCAGGATTAATGAATGCATGCTGACTCCTCCGAATCTTCATAAACCCCAATGAAATTCTGTAAGTGCTAAACTCTAAATCTTTTCACCAAATATACAAGAAGAGAGAGAGAGAGAGAGAGAGAGAGAGAGAGAGAGAGAGAGAGAGAGAGAGAGAGAGAGATTAGACAGGAGAATGTGTACCTCATCAATATCTTCCAATGGTATAATCACCTGAATGATGTTAGGAGAAAATGTTAACAATGAATGCAATATGCTTTCTAAAATGTAACATTGAAAAACATAATAATAAAGATGTTCGGCATAAATCCTGTACTGATGAGAACTATTCAATAAGTGCATCTACAAATCAAAGTATTCTGCTACCATTCTAAAAATTCACATTCTCTATGTGCTCCCATCAAAGTAAACAAATTTTATAACAATTCATAACCAAAGCATATTTCATCTTAGACAATTACACTTCTAAAATAAGTTTTGCCCTGTTCTATTCTAAAAAGGAAAAGCATATCTGATAATGAATCATATTCACAATTGTAAGAAATTACAAGGCTAACCTTCATTTGCTTAGAAAACACATTTGAATGAAAACAAATGTGCCATGCAGAGACATACATACGGCCATGATATAAGAACGATCTCTCAAGTGCACATGAATAACTGTGATCAACAATCTGAAAAGAATACCACATTAGATACACATATACCACATAATATTGCTGGAAAATGTTGTAATCAGCTATAAAGAAACTAGATTATCTGGGCAGCCAAATACAGGAAAGTATTTCTTAATACTCCAATTTCCATGGACAAATAGACAAATAAAATTTCATTCAACTCACTTCATATGGAGGTAGATCAAATATAGTTTGAAGGGGCCCTGGCTTTTGATGAACCACTGTGGGCCCTGGTAAAGGAACCCTAGGCTTAGCTCCATTCTTAGCCCTAACCAGATTTCATAACGATTTTAACTTTAAACAATAATACCACAAAACAAAAGCAATACTAAATTACCAATGATATTTTCATAGTAAGTTTCTAATTATGAAAGAATACATAAACATATATGTGTAGTGAAGAATCAAAAAGTTGTGAAAGAAGACTACCTGGAAGCATTTACAGGTTGCTTAATTGTTTTAATGTGAAGGCAAACCTGAAAAGCAAAAATGATTTGTGTATAATACAGACATTCTAAATTTCTCTAAGAATAAAAAGTAAACCAAGACGGTCATAAGAACCCACTTATTAACTCCAATAGGTAAAGAATTGTGTGAAAAGAACACCTACCTGCCCTGATGGATCCAACGTATACCATACTGCTCCTGTTTGACCCTCATTTTCAATTGAAACGGTCACAGAACCAAGCACAGTGCTTTTCCAAATTATATCCCAATCATATATTGTCACATTAATCTGCAATGTCAGTTGGTAAAGATGAGTTCAACAGAAGAATAGAAGATGAGTAGTATCCATTCTCGGTAAGAGACTTCAAGAACAAAACAAGGAAAATCTTCATAATATACAGGAGAAATGCACAAGGTGATGAAAAGTGCATATACATATAAACATTAATGGGACCTTGATTCTCCATCAACACACACAAATCCAAAAAAGCACTTGAGCTAACCTCAATTAGCATGATTACAAATGTGCAAATAAGTAAACAAAACAACCAAAATGATTCAAACACTACTTGAAACTTGCAGGAAAGCAGGAAACAGAACAAGTTTGAGGATTAAGAAAGTACCTCTAAAACCAAGATGAAGATAACAAGAAAAGCTTTAGCAAATGAAAATTACAAATAGAAAAATAGAAACTTGAGACCTTTCATGCATCTTCCAGATAACATTCAGATATACCTAAAAAGAATTATAACTAAAAAAAACATACTTTGTACTTTCAAAGGAAAAAAAGTATTTGGTTCTTTATGCTAACTTAACAGAAAAGGTTCCCAATAATAGCATCATAACAAATATATAGAATTTAACTCTTGCAGTGCATGCTCACCACAAAATGTCAGCTAAAGTCTTAGAAAAGCCTATATTTTAGCTCTCCAGTCACAAGCCACAATGAAATAGAATGAAGACATTGAAGAGCTTGTTTTAACGGCTATTGGGTTTAAGTAAATGAGCATATTGTAATCCAATAAAAAACAGAGCAAACTGAAGTTTTTGGTGTGATACCTGTACAGGAAGTTCGTCAACTGAAAAATTAAACTCCTCTCCCCACATAGGATTTCTTGAACCAGGAACCATTGAACTGCATCAGCAACAAATAGAAAATTACTATACGCAAGGATAGCAGACTAAAAGAACTCTTGTTTTTCACACATGTACAATTCTAGTAATAGAAGATTCCATATAGCTTCTCATGAAATCTAAGCCTTATATTGGTTCTAAAACACACTAGAAAAAAGTGAAAAGTGCCCAAAAAGTAACCTGAATCGCATTTCTGTACCACAAGTAATGATAGCATAAGGATCCGAAGTGCCATTTATGTTTGCAGCAATTAAATTCTTAGCAGCCAACAATTCCAACTGAAATTAACCATGCACAATTTCATTATCAGTTCTTTTTTTGATTAAAAACCTTAAGTGGGTCCAAAACAAGGTTCTGTTTTTTTTTTCCTTTTTGTGTGGAGGGGAAGCGAGAAAGAAAAAACTTGAGATAGAAGACAAACAATTCATTTTCAAAACTTAATGTACAAGAAACACAGCCACAGGTCACACCTTGATTAAATACGGAGAATTTGTCTGAAGATCACCCTTTAATTCAAATGCCTGTCGAAAATAATTAAACAAAAAAGTGAGAGAAATATTAGTATAGAAAACAAAAAGTTCAAAATTTCTCAACTTTTCAATCAGAACACCTTTAGGAAAAAAAAACCCTTTTAGGAATGAAATTTTGAAGAGGGAAAAAAAAGAAGAAGATATATTTAAATGATCAGATAAAAATGCACAAACATACTCTTGCATTGACCTTCAATTCAAGAATATTAGGAAAGATTCAAAATTCGAAATTGAAGAAACGATAAGGAGAGTTGAACTGACATTGTTTTTAAGATCAGAAGCAGTGGAGTCGGCGTCCCCATTGGCACCACAGGGTCTACGAGAGAAAAACCAGTAAGCGAAAATAACGAAGAGGGAAGCGGCGACTGTGACCTTGATCTCCCACCACGATGGAACAAAGAAATCAATCAAAACCGTCTCGATCATCACCATCGTCGTGGACGTCGTCATCATCATCGTATTCCCGGCACTGAAAAATTGGATTAAAATAAGGGGAAAAGACGAGTAGGGTTTTGGGAGTTTGGTAAAGCCATGCGAACGCTGAGTTTGAAGAATACGAAGAAGAAGAAGAAGACCATTCCGCCGGCGTAGAGAGAGAGACTGAGTCAAAGGGTGGACCGTTGGTATAGAGAGAGAAAGACTGGTTGTGCTTAAATGCGACAATGAATCATTGAATGTGTTCCGATTTTACCCTCCTAAATATCGATATTACTTTGGTTTGGGTGTTTATATTGGGGAAATCGCAAGGGTGTTTTGGGAAATGTACTTTTGTGGAATAACGCCTTTACGATCTCCGTCGACAAGTTAAGAAAATAAAAATTAGTAAAAAATTAAAAATAAAATAAAGTTTGGGAATGTCAAAGAGGATAATGGTAATTAAAGAATTAAAGTGTTTTATTACTTTTATTTTATTTTTTATATTATGTATATTGTGTAAAGAGTCCTTATTTATATGTTTTGTGACATAGTTTGATTTGGGTAACAATATATTGAGTTGTAATAATTAAAAATGGAAAATGGAGTTTGTTTATTTATTTATTTTATTGGTTGTGGAAGTGTTAGCGTTGATATGAATAAAAACAAAACATGTTGCGTTTTCATTATTCCATGCATTGATGGAGGCAGGCCTAAAGTCCTTGGAGTTTTGGGGTTCCATCAAATTGAATGAGTGGATTATGGGGAAGAGGCCTAAAACCATTGCTTCCTGAAATTAGTTTGGTGGCATCTTTCACATTTAGCAATTGTACCTTTTGAGATTGTGATTATTTGGTTGATGTCTTTCGAGGCTCTATTCAGGGAAGAACCTCCCATTCAACCTCTTTACTTATTCATAGTATTAGTCACAAAGGTCTGTTTTTCCTGATGTCTTGCAATTCAGTCCTATAATTTCGCTCTTTCTGAGCTGTGGGCAGCCAATTTCACAAAGGACAAAAGTTGGGATTGGGAGGATGTGGAAACTAAATAGTAAATATTGTAAATTGGTTTTTGAAATTTAACCTCATAAACACATACACTTTACTATATACTCACTTACTCCCCACCAAATTTCCACCTCGTGTGCATCCCTAGCAGGAACATTAACTTTGCAGCTCACAACTTAGTGAAATGGATTGAGTAGAGGAAGGAATGGGAGCATTGATCCTTCAAAGATCAATTCCATGATGCTTTACAACTTTGTGAAGGCTCTGTTGATTGTTTTATCTCTTTTCACAATTACATAACTTTTTGGTTGCTTTCTCTTCTACTTTTATTGTTGTCTTTCTTTGCTGGTTGCCGGTTTGTTTGTGTTAGATCTTGTGGGATGGAAAAAAAGCTCTTGTCAGCAACATCATACTCCAAGTGGGGAGTGTGTCTTGGGTGTTGAAGAATGCTCTAAGGACCAAACCCACAGTGATGAAGCCCCTCAAAAATTAAGTCATTCTCATGCCAAATAACCTTCTACTATCCCAAGTATGAATTAAAAATAGGGAATTTTTTTTGCATTAGTTGTACTAGTTGTCTCAACCTCATTTTTTCATTATTTAAAGTTTGGATAATTAAGATTTTTGTTCTTTAGATTTTGATATGTACGATTGTTAAAATTTTTTCATAAACTATTGAGATTGTTGAATTTAAGGATATTTGTCCAATTTCATTTGATTTTGCTAATGTGGCGATGCGATTGTCCATACATTAAATTGTGCATATCGAACTTTAATATCTAGAAAATCATGGCCAATAAATTTTAACATGTATCAAATTGTGTCCCCTAAATTATTATCAACATTAAACAAAAATCTTTTTAAATCTAGCAATGTTAATAGATTGAAAAGAATGTTGAATAACCTAAAAAGTTGAAGAGTTTAATTTAACATGTTAAAATTGAAGAGATAAAAATCTAAATTAGCTTAAGTTTTAATTCCTTTTGTTTGAGGGATAAAAAATATAACAAAAAAAAAACATTGCCCGAAGACAGAGTGGGCATTCCTTTTGTTTCAGCTACAACATCTTAAACCTTAGAGTGGGCATTGCATTAGATTTGGGGAAGTGATTGGTGCGATGGCATGAGTCACCCAAGGCTCCTCCCAAATTTTATTCTAGTATCATTCCCATCAAATCAATCAACAAAAACTTTATAGACATTCTCATATTCCTGGCTTTCACAACTCCTTTCCAAAACCAATAATGAGAATCTCTATAGTTGCATATCAGAAAGTGATTATCTCTAAGGTATTTAGCTTTGAAAACATTTTTTTTTTTGGGTAAGGGGCTTCAAAAACCTTAACATATATTGGTTATCAGAAACTCCATAATTAATGTACATGTAAATTTAGACTGAGTTACATTTAAGATTATAAACAAAATTAAGAATCATCTTCAGCAATTTTAATTTTGTCACATAATGATTTTTTTAAAATAAAAATGTACATAATTAGTTGGATTATAAGTTGGTATAAAATGCAGACTTTTAAGTTTTTGTGTTGAATTTGATTGCTTAAAGCATCTTTAATAATAGTATTTTAAAGGATGATTGATAAGATGGAAAGCTTAGGTGGTAAAATATATAAATACTATACTATTGGATATAAAAAAAATGATATTCTTGAAATTCGCATTGATGGCACATTGATGTTATATTTTTTTTTATAATAAAAAATTAAAGGTGCAATGTACAGTAGAAATTCTATTTAAGAATACTCTATTCAAGAATAACCTCTAATTTGTTATAAAAAAATCAAGTCCTGATTTGGGCCAGTTATAAATAAGAATAACCTCTAAATTGTAATTAGTTATATATTTTTTAAGTCCCCTATTAACAAAGTATACCTCTATATAAGAATAATTACATCTTAATAAAATATGTACATGTATTTTGTAAATTTATTTATGTAAAATTAATAATTTTATTTTAAATTATAATATATGTATGAAGTTATATTTACTCTAAAATATTTTTATTATGATATAGTATTAATGATTATTTATTGTTATTATTGTTACATTGATATTTTTTGGTTTTTTTAATTTTTTTTTTTCTAGTGTAACTCTATTTAGTTATAACCTCTCAATTAGAATATAATTTACTTGGTTCCAAGTGTATTCTTGGATAGAGGTTCTACTGTATATATAATAGTTTAATAAAAAAATGAATAAATACAATTTTAGACCATGTGTTTTGCAAAAGTTATTAATTGGTCTATCTGTTTTATTAAATGATAAAATAAACCTTATATTTTCAAAAACTGTACAAATAAGATCATGAATTAATTTTTTGTCAAAATAAAACTTAATAATAATTTGATCTATAGATGTTATGACAAAACTAATTGTATTTTCTGTATCTGATTGTATTAGAAATTGTCTTAAAGTTGTTTATATTAAAAAAATTGTTGAAAATTGAACTCAGGTCTTATTTTTACTATTTTAGAAAATATAAGATTCATTTTATCATTTAATAAAACAGATAATCTAATTTGTAACTTTTGCAGAATACAAAATCTAAAATAGTATTTACTAACAAAAAAAATTATATATATCTTTATATATTAAAAGTGCCTATCTAACGGCATTTCTTGGTTTAACAGAATATACTTAAAAATAAAAGAATATTCTGTTAAATTTAACGATTAAGTTTGCTCTCCCGTTAAAAAATAAACCCAATAATTAAACCCAAAAAATTAAACAATCTTTTAAATAAACAATCTTTTAAATATTAATAATCTCTTTTTAAATTAAAAAAATCATCTTATCCACATATCTCTCTAACAAACCTATCTTGGGAGAATATTAATAATTTTTTTATTTATTTTTTAAAAAAGAAAAATATAGATAAAATATCTATATTTTACCACCAAGAGATTTTTGGGCTTGGGCTTAAAAAAATAATTAAAAAAAAAAGATGAAATGGGCTGTAATTAGTATTTACCTTATATGTTTGTGCTTATTTTTAGTTTTATTTTTAATTTTACCACCAAGAGGAGAAGGTTGAAAAATATTAGAATATGAAAATATTATTGGTGCTTATTAGTAATTTGCAAAGAATGTGAAAGTCTATAAATATATAGTTGTGTAGTTATTATTAGATATGAAGTGAGATAATAGAACTTTTTTCAATTAGAAGATTAATGTATATTTTACTATTAATAACATACATTATTATAACACAACTATGTTTTACTTACTAAAGATACTGACACATATTTTATTTTTATAAAACAAATCGTTCAAATAATTATACTATTTTAATTATTAATTAAAATAAAAAATTAAAATATTAAATAAAACTAACACTACGTGGCTTGGCACGTTACAATCACCTAGTATATATATATATGTAATAATATGTGAGATTATAATAAATGGACACATGAAATTTAAGGGATTTTGTTTAGATTAAATTTAAATACCCATCTTTATCAATTAGTTATTTCATTGTAATAAATAATAAATTGGTTTTAAAACAGAGAAAATTGAGAATTGAAGTGGGCGCTTACTTTGGCTAGTGTAGTTAGATGTAGATATGTATCTCTAGAAGCTTCTGTTGTTAGCTTAATCAATTATCATTACTAATCAAATTAATTATTAGTTAGTTCATTAGAAAATCTAAGAAGATAAATTCATAATTTGGTGTCAAAACTTTGACATCTTTATTTTCTTCAATCTATCACCATTGACATATCTTTCATTTGCATTTATATTTACTAATAATTAATACACTTGTTGGATATTTATTTATGCAAATCATATTTATTTTGACTATAAATGTATAGATTGGTCAACAAAGGATGCAGTGGAAATCACACTAAAAATAAATTATTTATATTAAATGGAAGAGGACATCATATCATATGTCTTTTTCCTTCAACAAACTTTAGGTACGTGTCTTCTCTACACACAAATTAATTATATATTTCCAAATATTATTTATTATATCCTCTCAACAAAAAAATATCATTTATTATAAAACACATGAAAATAAAAGATTACTACTCATAAATCGATAATGAATTGTTTTTTTAATAAAAAAAATTCAATGAATAATGTCACACTTATATATATGTACAAAATATCTCTTCATTATTGTCATTTTTAATAATAATAATAATAATGGTGGAACTTAACAGCCACATAAGATTCGACCTTTGTAATTTTCTAATAATAATTTAATAAATAAGAAAAAGTAAGATGATGCAACACGAATCTTTTTTCATCTTAAACTCAATTATATTTTCTTTAATTATACATCCATTTAATTTCTAAAATAAACACTGTTATTAAGATTTTTTTAATTTATTCACTATTACCTTTTTTTTTATAAATTAAATACATGCTTCTATTTTTTTCTTTCTCTTATTTCTTATGTATATATATTTATTTATTTTGAGTAAATATCGCCGGCTAAATAAATACAAATACCGTAGCCTACCTTTGATTTTTGTTTTATTTTGGGTGTTAATAAAAAAGCAACAAGAAAATTAAATAAGATATTTCTTTTTTTGAATAAAAAATCATTAAATTAGTAATTTTGAAAGAATAAAACAAAGAAAATTAATTTTGGGTGTTAATAAAAAAGCAACAAGAAAATTAAATAAGATATTTTTTTTTAAATAAAAAATCATTAAATTAGTAATTTTGAAAGAATAATGATTAATTTAATAATAATTAATGAAAAAATTAATAATGTCAAAAAGACTGGAAATATTCTATAATGTATTTCTAGCTACTTTTTATTTCATATTTTAATTTTTATTTTTTTTATTACTCTTTAATTTGTAAATATTTTTATTATGTGTATTAGGGACTTTAATTTTAATGAAATTATATTTAATACTTTGATTATGAAATAAGGTATTTATCAATTAAAATTATTTTCTAATCATATTTAGTTAATATATAATTATTATTTTTCATGGTTGTCTATGTTGTAGTAATTTTACACATCCTGCAAAAATTTATAAAATTAAAAAAAAAAAATTAACACGCTGAAAAATAAAGTTTAAATTTATTTTATAGACATATAAAATAAAATAGTCTCAAGTGCAACAAACTATTTGAACTAAAATTTCTTAAAATTTTACAAGGTATCTTAAATAATTATAAGATATAGAATAATTAGGATTTTTACTTCCGAACTTTAACATGTACCAAATTATGTACTTGAACTTTTAAGGTCGCTAAAAATGTCTCTGAACTATTGAGATTGTTGTATTTAAGGAATGACTTTTGTCTAATTTTAGTAAAAAAAAGTCTAACATGTATGAAAGTTCAGGGGCATCATTTAATATATGTCAAAGTTTGAGGGGCATGATTCGGTAGATATCAAAGTCTAATGAGTATAGTTTAATACATAAACTATCATCGAAATAGTAAATTTGAATGAATTAAACCAAAATTCTTAATAAATTTAACAATCTCTATAATTTGGATAGCATAATTTGATACATGTTGAAATTTTGAAGTAAAAATCCCAATTGAACTAAAAATTTTGTGCAGACGTCCAAAGGTAGAAGCACCCAAAGATAAGTGATGGCCTTTCAAAAAGAAAAAATAAATAAATAAATAAAGGAAAAAAAGAAAAAAAAAATGAGTGCTAGTGAGTTTGTTTGGTCGGAATGGAAGGGAGTGGAGGAAGAACACCACCTGAGCAGCTAACCTCATCTTCTCCAAATTCAAAGTAAGAGTCTTTACTATCTCTAAACCTCACTTCAACCAGATTCGATCCATCCACAATTCAAAGGTACTTGCTTTCTTCTTCTTTTGATGATGATGGTGATTATAATAATTGGGGTCACACCACCAAAATAAAGTATTGATTTTTGATCTGTGCTTGTTTAGATTATTATTATTATTGTTAATGGAGAGCCAAAGCAGTTCTCGTAGTCCCCAACTGGAATCCCAACCTCAATCACAACCCCAATTGGAGAAACGCCCAAGTTTTGGGAGAGGGATTGAGAAACAGAAGAGCTTCCGAGGTGGATTTATGGAAAAACAGAAGAGTTTTCGTATAGTCATGGAAAAACAGCTCAGTTTCATTGGGAAGAAGACCAAAGATTCACCTGGTAAAAGAGGAGATTCCCACCTTCATTTGGCTTCTCGTGCTGGGAATTTGCTCAGAATCAAAGAAATTCTCCACTCTTGTTCTTCTTCTAACAACAACAATGAAGTACTCAATTTGTTGTCTAAACAAAACCAGGAAGGGGAAACCCCACTTTATGTTGCAGCAGAAAATGGGCATTCTGTAATCGTTGGTGAGATGCTTAAGTACATAGATCTTCATACTGCATCACTCCCAGCTAGGAATGGCTATGACCCTTTTCACATTGCTGCAAGGCAAGGTCATCTTGATGTCTTAAAGGAAATGTTGCAAGTCTTCCCGAACTTGGCAATGACTACTGATTTGTCCAATGCCACAGCCTTGCACACAGCTGCTACTCAGGGCCATATTGATGTTGTTAATCTCATGCTCGAAACAGATTCGAATCTCGCGAAGATTGCCCGAAATAATGGGAAGACAGTGCTCCATTCGGCTGCAAGGATGGGGCATTTGGAAGTTGTTAAGTCTCTTCTTACTAAAGATCCAAGCACTGGCTTTAGGACTGATCAAAAGGGTCAAACTGCACTGCATATGGCTGTTAAAGGCCAAAATGAGGAGATTGTCCTTGAATTGTTGAAACCTGATCCTTCTGTTTTGAGTGTGGAAGATAATAAAGGGAATACAGCTTTGCATATTGCTACAAGGAAGGGTCGTATTGAGGTGCTTTTTTTTTTATTGTTGTTTGTGTTAATAAATTTGTTTAGTTGTGCCTTTATGATATGAGCATTGATATAAGACCCAACATCTGATGTGGCACTAGCTATTGGTTTTCTATAATATTTATTAGATTAGATTAGAAAAGGTGGCACCTAATATTGACACCTGATATCTGATATAGTGTTGGGAACCTAGCAATTTCCTTATGATATTCTTGTGTCTTTTCTTGCAGAATGTGAGGCGTTTGCTGTCTGTTGAAGGCGCTAACATCAATGCAATTAACAAGGCTGGAGAAACACCTCTTGACATTGCTGAAAAATTCGGAACTCCTGAACTTGTCTTGGTTCTAAAGGAAGCAGGGGCAACGAATTCTAGTGAGCAAGGAAAGCCTCAGAATCCTGCTAAGCAACTTAAGCAGACCGTGAGCGACATAAAGCACGATGTCCGCTCACAACTTCAGCAGACACATCAAACTGGAGTGAGGGTCCAGAAAATTGCAAAGAGGCTAAAGAAGCTTCATATTGAAGGGCTGAATAATGCTATAAACTCTGCAACTATTGTGGCAGTTCTCATTGCCACTGTTGCTTTCGCTGCCATATTCACCGTGCCTGGCCAGTTTGTAGAGGAGTCGGGGCCTGAGAGTGGACAAGCCCATATAGCAAACAACGCAGCTTTCATTGTCTTCTTTGTATTTGATAGCCTGGCTCTATTTATATCCCTTGCAGTTGTTGTAGTCCAGACATCAGTAGTTGTGATTGAAGAGAAGGCAAAGAGGCAACTTGTGTTTGTGATCAACAAGCTCATGTGGTTGGCTTGTCTCTTCATTTCGATTGCGTTTATTTCTCTTACATATGTTGTGGTGGGATCACATGCTCATTGGCTTGCTGTGTATGCAACTATTATAGGTAGCACAATCATGCTCACTACCATTGGCTCAATGTGCTACTGTGTGATCTTGCATAGGATGGAGGAATCAAAATTGAGGAATATTAGGAGGGCCGAGAGCCAGTCTCGGTCTTACTCTGTGTCTAATATGGCATCAGATTCAGAGATTTTGAACAGTGAATATAAAAGAATGTATGCACTTTAAGCTGCTGAGTATATTTAGATTGGATTGAGGAACAGGAACAGCCATATACATATTGGTGCTGCTCCTGATATTCTATTCTACCAATCAGTTTCTGATTGTAAGTAAAGTAAGTACTGAAGCTGAAATGTTGTGTTACCTTTGTACTATGAATATGGAATCCTATGCTCAGACAGAGTTAGAGAAATCATAACAGTCATTCATCTCATCATAATTCATCATCTTTCCTATAAAGATTGAAACTTTATACTCAATGGGGAAGAGTAGCAGCCAGCCAAGTCAAGCCAAGCCAATATGTATATTCATTCAAGATTCAGCTACTGAGTTTAGTTGGGCCAGTAATGTGTTTCTCCTGCAACATTTTACTGAATTGACATGAGATGTTATGATTATGGTTTGTGATCCATCTTTAATGTAACTAATAATAATATTTCATAGCTATACCAACTTCCCATTGTCTTTATCTGATGCTTATATCTTTTATTGCACTATATTATTGTCTTTTTATGCATCTTCATTCATATTTAATGTGTTTTTGTGTTTTGCTTGTTCTTATAAATAAATAAATAATAAATAGTGCTAAAATATTTAATGTTTTCAAAATATTATATTTTTGAAAAAATGACTTGAAAAAGTATATTTTGCCTCAATCTAACCTTACAAAAACATAATATTTAAAAAAATATTGTGTGTAATTAAAAGAGATTATTTCATAAATACATAAAAACAACAAAAATTTTAAAAAGATACAGTCATATAAAATTTTAAATATTTTTACAATTTTAAAAATTTTGTTTATAAAAAATACAGTATTTTAATATTTACTATATTGTATTTTTTTTATTTTATTATTAAATTTATGTTATTTATATATTATTTTTATATAATTTTTATATTATTTTGTAGTTATTGTAGAACACTTTAAAAATATGCGTCTATTGTTGTTGACAATATCTGGAGGATGCGTAATGATGCGGTTCACAACAACATCCCTCCGGATATTCTGAAATGCATTGACATTATTTGTTCTTCTTTTGCAGAGATTCATACTACCATTTTGCCGAGTCCTTTGCCGTTGGTGAGGGATAGCTGGATCCCACCACCTCTGGAGTGGATCAAATTTAATTGTGATGTTCGTGTGGGTTTAGAGAGTATGTGTTTAGCTGTTGTTGCAAGGAATCATCTGGGAAGGGTGATGAGTGTTTACACGTCTTGGTTGGGGTTTAGTGATGCTCTCTGTGGAGAAGTTGCGGCCTGCTGCTTGGCAATGTCCGTTGCGATAGAGCTCCAACAGAAGTTTATAATAGTGGAGAGTGACTCGAGGATAGTGATCAACGCTCTTAATGGGAAGGCGTCCCATTGGGCTCTAGAGAACTATGTCTCCTTTTGCACTAAGTCTTCTCCATTTTTCATTGGTTGTAATTTCTCTAATATTAGTAGGTCGTGTAATTTTATGGCCCATAATGTGGCTTATTGGGCTTTTAACAACAGGATGTACGGAGCTATTCCGATCGACTCTTTACCGGAGAACATTTTGTGTAATGACCGAGAGGTCTAGTTTCCCTTATATATAACTACGCTTATTTTCAAAAAAAAAAAAAGAACACTTTAAAAATATATATAAAAAATATTTATACATAAAACCAACACATACATAGGACAAAGTATTGGGAGCAACAAGTGTTTTCTTTCTCAAACACAATTTTTGTAGTTCAATGTCGTTTGTTCAAAAATAGTGTCGTTTTCCCCAAATGATGTCGTTTAATAGTGTGGTTGCGGTTGTAAACTTTTTTATATCCTACACAATGTGGGAGGCATATTCCTAAAATACTAAATAGATCTCTTTATACTTTTTCTTTTTCTTTTTTTTTTTTTTAAGCAAACATAAAAAATAAAATTGTACATATCACTTTTGTTGAACCAAAAAAAATAAAATGTTATAACAAAATTATGAGCAATTATATTGGCAAATAGTTTAATAAAAAAAATGTTGTTTAAAAATGCAAAAAATTTGTCATACTCTTCTATAATAACCCAAAAGAAAAAACATAGATAATAAATTTCAAATAGTTTAGACTGCCACCAAGCAATTTGACTCCAACTTCTCTTTTCGCCATAATTGAGTTTTGATCGAGTTTAGCACTTTCTTTATACCAATTGTTTCAGCCAAATTCATAGCGCCTATATTAGCAAAACTCCCCGATTTATCCATCACTAATTCTCCTTGAGAGTATCGAAGAACTATGCCATAACCAAACGCAGCTCGATCACGAAAAATGACAGCATCAACAGTTACCTTAAATATATTCTCCTGTGGCTTAACTTGAAATTCAACTCCATCACCAACTTAAAAAACTAAAAAAGAAACATCTGAACGTCTATTTTGAACTGACTTCCATTGTACAAGACAACTCATAGATAAAGTAAGAACATCATCCATTGTAACATACTTTTAGTTCCAAACCAACTTATTTCGAGCCTTCTATAACCCCAACACAAAATAACAACCTCCTCATACTTATCCTTGTTGCACTTGTGCAAAATTTGATAAACCAACTACCAAAATCAGCAGCAACAATCTTAATGCATTGCAATTTGCACGTCTACATACCATTAATTTATTTAATTCAATCTTAATATATACACGACTCAATATACATAAAACCATCAAGTTCATGGTCATTAATTTCAATTGTGATTCCACATAAAATTACAATATTTTAAGTAAATATTACAATTGACCTATGTCACTTATATCATTTAATAAGTTCAATAAATTGATGAATTTTTATATTACAAATAATATTAAGTAACAAAAGTCCCAATAAACCCTAAAAATAAAAAAACAAAAATTGTTTATGAAGAGAACATGAAACATGTTCAGTGAATTTCCTTGAACATGAAGACAACTAAGATCAAGACAAATATTTATAAAAAGATTTAACATTTATATTTTTTATACACTTTTCATTCTAAGTGGGACTCACACAAAGAGTGATTTAATACTAAAATAAAATGGAATGAAGATGAACACACTAAACGAAAATTTAGCAACTTTTTAGAATTTTATGGATGAAAATTACATTTGTATTATTTAGTTATTTTTTTTTATAACTAAGTGAATGAAATTTGAATTTATATGCTTAAATAATTAAAATTTTTTATTATTATACCAAAAATTTACACTATAAAAAAACTATACTTTTTTTTTTTCAAAACCCCAAAAATACCCCCCTCACAATTCTCTCTCTCTCTCTGCATCATCTCTCTCTCTCTCTCTATCTCTCTCAGCCAACTCTCTCTCTCTCTCTCTCAACTCACAGTCGACCCCAACGCCACCCGAACCCAAACCCCATCCCCATCGGACCCAAACGCCACCCACTCTCGGACCTAAACGCCACCCACTCTTGGACCCAAACGCCAGCCACGAAACCTTCGGCTGTGGGACTTTTTTTTTTTTTTTTTTTTTTCTTCGATTTCGGAGAGAGGAAGAAAGAGGTCAGATGGTCGGACCGGGGTCGATGGGTCCGATTGGTCGGACCCCATCGGACCCTGTCGACCATCGGCTACGAAACATTTTTTTTTTTGCGATTTGAGAGAGAGAGGATGAAAGAGGTCCGATGGTCGGACCTTGGGGTCCGATGGGGTCCGATGTCGGTCCCCATCGGACCCCAAGGTCCGACCATCGGCTCTGAAACTTTTTTTTTTTTTTTTTTCTCGCGATTTGAGAGAGAGAGGAAGAAAGAGTGGGTTTCGGTCCGAGAGTGGGTGGCGTTTGGGTCCGAGAGTGGGTGGCGTTTGGGTCCGATGGGGATGGGGTTTGGGTTCGGGTGGCGCTGGGTCGTGTGAGTTGAGAGAGAGAGAGAGAGTTGGCCGAGAGAGATAGAGAGAGAGAGAGATGATGCAGAGAGAGAGAATTGTGAGGGGGGTATTTTTGAGGTTTTGAAAAAAAAAGTATAGTTTTTTTATGGTGTAAATTTTTGGTATAATAATAAAATTTTTTAATTATTTAAGCATATAAATTCAAATTTCCCATAAATAAAATGTAATTTTCACCCTTTAGAAGACAAAAAAGATAGGAATTTTGGACAAAAATTACCATTTTTTTTTTTGGAAAAATGAAAATTACATATTAAGTCATTTATAATTAAAATCAATCAATCAATTTATTATTTTTTTGTCAACATAAAAAACAAAAGTTAGTTATAAATAATAATTATTTTTATAATTAAGTGTTATGAGAGACGAGTGTTAACTCCGGCAAAGGTAGTGTTTTTATTTTTTCCTCAAATTCACGCAGTAAACCCTAAACTTTCTCTGTGCCGCCGCTCCAGTTGTCTTCTCCGGCCAACCCTCGTCTCCGGCTCTCTACCCTTTATCAGGTATCTCATCTCACTCTTTCTTCATTCTTCAATTCTACAAATATTTTCCCTTGAAAATTTACAATGTAGAACACACACACACACTTACTGAACTTTGATTCTTCTAAGTCTAAATCAATTCCTCGTTGGTTACCATTCTCTGTACTAAAAGTGAAGTTTTTGGCTTTTGTTTTGGTAGAGTTGATTTCCCAAGGGGATGAATGATAAGGTTATCTATTTGCTACGCTTCCAAGATTATATGGATTATTTTGCTTTTTATTGGTTTTTGAAATTAATATAAAATTTATATTAAAACATTTTATACAATCATATGCCCCCACTGGACCTTTCATAGCTACACCTCTGGTCATGAGATGTTCTTAATTACCAATTAGTTGTTATTTAAGAAAAACATGATGTGATTGTTTTCATGTTTATTGGTTCTGTAATTGCATCAATTTTCAAATCTTCTTTCAGCTTAAAATATTGGGGTTGTTTCTTTATTCCAATTTTCTTCAATATAGTGTATTTTAGTTTCAGGCTAAATAATAAAGGGATTTCTTTGAAGTGTATGTAACTAATAAGACTAGGCTGAGCTGAAACCAATAAAATGTATATTAAAACCAATTTAGACCCTTCATAGCTCAACTCTGCTCATGGGATGTTCTTAATTACCAATGAGTTGTTGTTTAAGAAAAAAAGCATAATGTGACTTACTCATGTTTATTTGGTTTGCAATTGCATCAATTTTTGTTTTTTGTTTTGTTTTTTTTTTCCCAAATCTTCTTATCATTATGCTGATTTTCCTCAATATAGTGTATTTTGGCTTCAGGCTAAATATATAAAGGAATTTCTTTGAAGTATTTGTAACTAGCAAGACTAGGTTCTTTGGGATGTCTCCTGCTCAACCATTAATGAATATTGGAGGAGCAAACCGTAAACCAAATATTTTTGCACCTGAAAAGAGAAATAAGGGTTTGGCAGCAAGATTAGCTATGAAGGGCATAGGTTGCAGTAGTAATTGTGAGGACAATATGATTGGATTTGAAGATTTTATCAATAGCCAAAATAAGGCGGCTGCCAGGGAGGTAGAGGTTGACATAACTGAATGGAAAAATAATTCTGACATGAGATTAGCTGAGAGAGATGACCCTGATGCTACTGAATATTCAAGCTCATTTCAAGACACTGCTTCTGAAGCTGACAATTGTTCCGGGTTCAGTGAAGGCGAAGTGGAATCACAATTTTTCGGAGATAATGGATTTGGATCTTCATTTAATGCATTTAGTAGCGTATTTCATATGAGGTGTGTCAATATTGTTTGTCTCACATGATTATGGTGAACTTCTCATTCTTGATATACTCATCTCAATTGGTTACCTTTTCAGGAAGAAGAAATTGACAAATCATTGGAGGAGCTTCATACGCCCTGTGATGTGGCGTTGCAAATGGACGGAATTAAGGATCAAAGAAATTGATTCTCAAGTGTCAAAGTATGCAAGAGATCTTGCAGCATATGATGAGGGTAAACATTTGGGATCAGAACAAATTACGACGACAGATGGGTTTTGTTCAAAGTCATTGCCATATTCGCGTCCATATGGCAGAAGAAAGGCTATGAAGAGGAGGAAGCGGAAGAAAGTTGAAGACACTGATGCAACATCATACATGTCACAACATAATCTTTTCTCTTATCTTGGTAAGACTTATACAATGGTTTCAATACTTTTTAATTTTTTTTATTCCCCTCTTTTACTTTTCCCCCCAATTTATGACTCCCCTTTGTGACTTGATGCAGAAAATAAGAGGTCAGATCCTGATAGCAGCTCTTTGGCTGAAGAATTCGGTAATGCAGGTAATATTTTTCTAATATTCAAGTTCTGAAAGTATTATTATCTGTATCCTATCAAAAGACCTTTATTATAAATAAAAAAATTATTTCTGATTTTCCAATTTTTACATTTTATCATGCATCAACATTTCCTATTATTTTTCAATATTAGTCACTAGTCAGTATTGTTCAAGTATTTCTCATTTAAATTAGTCTTTCTATGAGGCAGTGACCACTGAGCAGAATGTTGATTGCAATGACAAACTTGGTACCAGTGATGATTGGGCATCGTTTGAGTTCAGAGATAGTGATGCTTCCATGGAGCAAGTTCTTTCTAATATTGAGAAAGTGCACGCTTGGGTTCAGAAGTTGAAGGGTCAAATAGACACGGTGATGTCCAAGAATGCTCCTAAGTTCTCTTCATCAGAGAACTTGAGTCTTCTTGCACCTTTAGATGTTCAGACCAGCTCAGCTCACAGTCCTGCATTTTCTACTGGCAATGCAGATGCAGTATCTGCTGGGCCTATGTACACTGAAAACCAACATATAACGGACTATGATATTGGCGATCTAGTTCTTCCCGAAAGTGTTGTGTCAAGTTTCGGAGAAGCTGTCTCTGTTCCTGATATTATTGAAAGCACTGTAGGACTGCTGTCTTCTGCTGATGTCACCCTTCATCAGCCACAATTTGGAGACTCAAGTGAAGATGTAAGTGTTACATACCTTATCAATCCTTTAGTCTCATTTCTTTATGTCTAAGTTTTTTTAACTCGATAAACAACACAACAAACTCAAATTTTGGGAAAGTATCAACAGCATGCACCAAACTCTTATCCATGCATCTTTGGCAGTGTCACATATAGATTTGAAGGGACACTAATTAAGTCTTGCTGATAGTGAACCATATCATTAGCAGCTGAACTCAACTCCATTTGTTTAATTTGTTTCCCCCTAGCCAATATCGAAACTAGGACTAATTTACCTTTCTCAACCACATTCACCAGCCATTTGTGTCTTACATTGTCGTAATATGCAGATTGTGGATAACGTCCTGATACATGAAGAGGCAGCGGAAGGAGAGAGAAGCACTTTCCTAAGGCCAAAACTTGAACCACTTTTAATATGTAAACAAGAACCCATGAATCCTTCTAGTTCAATTCCACCATCAGAACAACCTGACCCGGTGTTGAATGGCATTGCTCCTCACGAGCAATCAACTCTGAAATCGTGTCTAGCTTCTGATGTCCATTTCCCCAGAAGTAAAAGAAAGAGAGGGGAGCGGAAAGCTGGCTCGGTTGTTTGGAACAAGCGTTGCTCAGGCGACACCGAAAGCCAATGAGCTAGAAAAAGGTTCCTCTAATCTATGTAATGTATCTGTACATAGTTTTTTTCATTCTTTTTTCCTTAACTTCATGGAAATGACAATTTGTTCTCAGGTGAAAAATAACATCAGCATTGTGAAAGTAAGGAGTTAATTACTTAATTTAGTCAACTAATGTAGATTGTTCCTCGTTATTATTGATGTTGGTGATAATGTCAACTGGGAATGTAAACAACAAGAGCTTAGTGTTATAAATATGTTGTGTCATTGGATTCGTTACTTGTTGAAAACCATGCCATAATTGTCACCAAGTTGTAAAGAAAAACATGTTAGAATGATGATTAGTTAAGAAGAAAAGAATTATGGCTGATACGTACATGTGATTAATTGGTCTGAGAAATTGGATTTGTGGCATAATTATTATTATTAATAATAAAGGTGGCGTGAGTTGGGACCATTTTTTGCTTTGCAAACACTGATTGGTATCTGAAGATGCACGTGATCTATCTATCTGTTACCAGATAGTATATAGATAGATACAGAACACAAAACCATAATGAAAGAAAATCCCAGCAAAGCAAAGTGTGATTAAATGTTAAAATGTGAATTATGATGCAACATAAAGATTGAAACTTTATACCTTGTCTCTCTTAAAATTGGAGTTTGGATCACTAGTTGCAATTTGCAAATTAAAGTTGAATCCATTATTGTCTCTTTCAAAGTTCAACAGCATTAAGATCATGTATACAATTGAGCTTAAATTTAGGGTTGAAGGCTTTACTTATAGTTCCATAAAGTTAATTGTGACTGACTATATATATCACTATCACTGTCCCTTTCCCACTTTTTATAGGAAGCTCTTCATTCCAACTCAAAGTAGACAACATGATTTCTATGGTCTACTAATATGAATAAAAATAAATAAGAAAAGCAAAAGATGACAGAAAACTCAGCCTCCTTTTGACCCAAAAAAGCATTTTGTCAAAATCCTTTGTAATAATTTTCTTCTCTTGAGAAAATAACCCTCTCTTAATAATATTCTTAGTTTTTGTTTTGAAAAAAAACTTGGTTATATCACAATTTGGTTTTGTGTTATATTTGAGAAAGATGGAATCTTTAACTTGGTTGAGCAATGTAAATTCATAGCCTAACTTTTACTTAAGCAATAAAGTAAAAAAAGAAAGAAAAAAAAATGGGCTAAATCTTATTGTTAAAGTATGCTAAAGTGGTAAATGAATTACTTACAAAATGGGCATAAAAAGGTAAGCATAGCAAAGTGTTAATAATAAATAAATGTGTGAACAATCCCAAATCCAAACATCTCCAATCATAGTGTCTTTCTTTTTCTCTTTTGCAGTAGCTTTTTGAAGGGTTCTGAAGATAACACCAACCACAGATGAAATCATGATGCCATCCATTGGCAAATTATTTATAAACTATATATTGGACCATTTTCATTTTCTTCTTTTTTTATTATGACTTCACTAATATCAACTTGTTTAATTTTAATTCTTGTATTAAAATTAAGATGATTGAATTTAATGAAATGAATTATTGTACATAGGGGTATGAAAAAGAAGTCAAAAATAAGATGATTGAATTTGTACTAAAAGGGCAGGCCAGACATGTTTTTAAAAAAAATTTATTAATTGCCCACTTAATTAAGAGTATTGTTATTGAGTATTAGTAGTGTCACATATTTTTTATAAGTAGCGTTTCACGATTGATAAACGATATTCCTTATAAGTTATACTTTTTAAGTTATATGTAACTTGATACTTAATTACACTAATACTAATATGACACTGAAAAAGATGCTAGACACCAATAATATCTTTTAGCAATTCTCAATAATTAATTATTTTCATGCTAATAATCATGTAAACTTAGGAAACCAAGTATGATAGCACCGTGTCTTAAGATACTTTCTCTCTATGCCCAAAAAGTCATGAATAATTAAGAAAATAAGTAATAATGAATGATAATAAAAAAGAGAAAAGGTTATGAAGGGTAGTTTAGTAAATTGAAATGATTAAAGTGTGGAATGGGAATTTACTTTTTTGGGGGGCTTTGAATTTTGAAATTCTTTCTCTCTTGTCTTTTTTAAGTGTGAAGAAAGAAGAAGTAGTAGTACTGAAAAATAAAAGAGGAATCAATATCATGCCTGCCAAAGCAAAAAGAGTGATGAGAGAAGTGAAGATGGGATTGGGTTTGTAATAAAAAAGAAAAAAGGTTTCTTGATGTTGTTGTTTGATATTTTCACAACTTCAAATGAAACTTGTTTGTTTCTTCTCTTCTTCTCTTTCTTCACATTTTTCTATTATCAGTTTTGATCCTATAACTAACTTGTTCATGCAAAATCCAAAGAACTCAAACACAACAAGGTATGTTCTTTCTCTTTCTTCTATCAACATTGCTGCCTCTGAGTTTTGATCATCATCATCATTTTTATAACTATATATATGTATATGTTTTGATTGTCAATGTATGTATATGAAACAATGCATGCATAGTTTAGTTTTGCTTAAAATTTCTAAAGACATTAGTGAATGATCAATTTCCCTTCTGTTTATTGTGTATACATATTTGTTTGATATAGATAATATAATAGGGATTATTTCACACATACTATAAAATAAACTGAAAAAATTACAAAAAAATATTATTATACGAAATTTCATATATATTTATGAATATATTTTTATGTTGTAATTTAATTAATTTCTTTTTTTTTTGTTGTTGTTGTTGTTGTTGTTTTGAGATTATTTTTATTATTTTTGTGTCCTTTTTATACTGCACCACCGTAAAAATGTAACATGTGAAATTTTTACAAATCTTTACTTCATTATCCCTAGATAATATTGTTTTTGTTTTAAGCCCAAAATTAGGAGGCCTAAGATATGGGCTTCACTACATTTATCTATTATTGGACTGGATACGTAGAGGCCCATATTCTTTGTCAAATAAATACGGAAATTTACATCGTATACTAACTTTTGCCATTTTTTACTGGCAGTATTTTTGACTTTTTTACTGTATTTTTTTATAAGTTTCATATTGCAGTATACGGTGTTAAGTTTTCACTGGTGTTCTACTAGTGTTTTACTGGTGTTCTACTGTTGTTTTGAGTTGTTCTGCTTTGTGTTTTATAAAAACACAGTATTTTTGAAAAGATTTCCGTATGACAGTATTTTTGTAAAAGTTAACCCAAATTCTAGTATTTTTGTAAGTTTCCCAATAAATAAAGAAAAATTTACATGGTATGCTAACTTTTGTTATTTTACAAAAAAATATTGCTATACGGTATTTTTTTACTTTTTTACTGTATTTTTTTTATAAGTTTCATACTGCAGTATACTGTGTTAAGTTTTTACTAGTATTCTACTAGTGTTTATAAGTTTCATACTGCAGTATACTGTGTTAAGTTTTTACTAGTATTCTACTAGTGTTTTTTGGTTGTTCTACTGTTGTTTGTTTTGAGTTATTCTGTTTTGTGTTCTACTAGTGTTTTATAGAAATACAATATTTTTAGAAACTTTTCTAAGTGACAGTATTTTTGTAAAAATTAACTAAAATTTCAGTATTTTTATAAATTTCTTTAAATAAAATACTGGTAAATATTGATAGGGGTGTTTGGTGTAAGAGTTTGACTAGGTGGTAGTAGAGAGGTTAATAATATTTATTTGCTACTTTGTAATTTGAAATTATACCTTAAAGTCAATAAAAAATTATTAATATAATTACTTACACCACCCTTAGTCATTGATAAAAATTTGTTGATTAAATTACTATAATACAACTACATTTGGATCTGAGTAACTAGTCTCTAGAGAACATAAGGCAGCTATCATTTTCGTGTCAAATTTAAAATAGGGACATAACATTAAGCCATAATTTATTATAATCAAAATTTGAAGACGTTTAGAATAGTCTTTAAAATAGCTAGGGACATTTTTATTTTATTTTTGATTGAATCCATCATGATATGATATTATATCATTATCATAGAAATTTGGAATTTATTCTTAGAATTTAATACGTGTTGTTTGTATTTCTGTTCTCCGCGTTTCATTCATTATTTATATTTTATATTATGTACTTTGGTTGAATTTGTCAAATCTGTTATTCTACTTTTAAATTATTAATTAGTGAAAAGGTCAAGCTTTGGTTTGCGAGGTCAATTAGAATCACGTTATATACAAGTTATTACTAATTTGTTCAACTTAAAAATAACTAGTGCTTCAATTGTTTCTTTTTAAATCCAACTCTAATTTCAGTATTTTATACTGTTTAATTTTTTTTTTGAAAATTTATAAAATGGGTGTTTCTACTAATAAGAGCTTTTCTACATGATAAAGTTATGATAAAGTTACGCTACTTCCGATATAAAATTACTCTATATTACCTAAGAATAATTATATGTACACACATAAATTATACACAAATATCAGATACTTATGCTGCAAGTCATTTATAAGAAGTAAAACTCATCTTAAATAATAGAACATTATCATTGGGCACTAGAGGTGCCTACCACATTTTATAAATGATGTTTTACTATTGTTTAATTAGCTATATATATTTTAATAGTTATTGTATTAAGTGATATGAGACTTGATACTTAATTATACTAAAAGATATCAAAAAAGATGTTAGGCACCAGTGATTAGGGCCGACCCTAGGCTAAGGCGGGCTAGGACCGTGCCTAGGGCCCACTTATTTTAGGGACTCAAATAAAAAAAAAATACTTTTGAAAAATATGTATATTTTTTAATAATTTTTAAAAATACCATTTATCTTTACAGTAAGAGATCAAAATTTTTTTTAAACTCATTTCAACTCAGGACCGACCTTGGTAATAAACATTTCTCTAAATAACAATACTTAGTTAAAGTAACTTACGTGTGTCAAATTAATTTGTGTGATTTATGTGACCACATATCATTATTATTTATTACTGGTAACATAAGACACATATATTGAATAGAAATGTATATTAATGAATGTAGAAACACACACAGGACGAAGCCTTGGTATCAGAAAGCAATGGAGGTGGGGAGTCTATGGAGAACAATTTCCAATTACAAGTCCACAACCACAAACGACACTACTAATACACTAACACTATGGAAGACAATATCCAAAACGACAACAGAATTGTCAAGTGGTAGTACTACAACGACATCAAATTCTAATAGACAAAATAATACCACTACTACCAATAATAATAAGCTAAGAAAATGTAGTTCCCTTAAAGTGGCCACTTCATTGACTAGGGTATGCCTCTGTGCACCCATATCATCCTACAATGAAGTGTTTAGAAGAGTTGAGATGAACAACAACAACAACAACAACATTCCTCCTAGAAGGAGCAATAGTTATCCAAGATCATCATCATCATCATCATCATCTAATCATCATATTATTAAGCATATCAATAATAATCAAGATCATCAAATTAGGGTTTCTAGTACAAGTGGGAGGCATAGCATGGAAGGTTCTAGAAGAGTGATATTTAGAGGGAAATCATTAAGTGAAGATGTTTTGATGAGAAGATTTGTGGTGGATGAAGAGGCTTCTATGATGAAACTTAGGCGAAGGAACCAAATGGAACTCATTAGAAGAGGAAATCTCATGAAGAGGAACAAGCTTGGCCCTAGCCCTCTTAGCTCAATGGTCATGGCTACTCCCACTCATCACCAAATTTAATTCATTACTTTTTATTATTATTTAAGCATTAATTCATTAATCTACTTCTCTTTTTATATTATTAATAATATATATCATTTCACCAAATTTGAGACTTAAATTATTTTTCACTTAATAGTAAGTAATTTTTTTGTGTAATCCCATATAAAGGGATCGATACACTTTTATGTTTTGACAATGTGAAAAATTATGAGTCCCGACTCTGTTAAGGATGATGCATACCCTCTTTGCCTATGGATACTTGCTTTCTCCATCCACTGCTCATATTGTAAATTCAGCAACAATAATATCAAGAATTCAATCTAAAACCTGCATTAAATCAACAACTTGAACAACAATAATACACACAAATAAACCAGTTAACAACACAAAGTAACAAAATAAAATTGTACTAGAAGGAGACAACAAGATTTATCCTGGTTCCGGTCCTAGAGATCAATTCGATCCCTGGCCATACTCCAACTGAGAAAACATCATCAATTCTTTCATTAACATGGAGAGCAAGAGAGTAGAAATACAAGCACCAATTCAAGAGCAACACAGCTCTGTAACACTACTCGAGAAACACACTAGAGAAACAGTCTCAGTTTCTCAATTCCTACCCAAGTACACCCTGTGTTCTTGAACCCTTCAAGAACATGGTTTCACAGCTTAGAAAATTAAGCACTCACTCTCTAAACTCTCTCTCTCTCAATTCTCTAACTCAGAAGTGAAAAGAATAGCCTATATTTAGGTACAACTCACAACTAGAAATAGGTGTAATATCAGCACCACCTAACTAACTAACATAACTGAAAGTTAGTTAAGAGTAGGTGAGTTAATATGAGATTGGTTTAGAGGATCAAATAGCTTCCTTGAAAGCTTCAGTGGTGGCCATGAATCATCAGATTCTGTGGTTGATAGTGCCACCACGGGTTGTTGTTGTGATTACCAACATATGCAGCTTTTGTTGATCACGAATACATAGGCAGTAGTAGATCTTCTGCTATCCCTGTTTGATGCATAATCAACATCAACATAGCCTTCTAATCTCATATTTGATGTGTCTCTTTGATAAATCAAACCATACTTGATTGTACCTTTCAAGTATCTAATCAGCCACTTCACTGCATTCCAGTGTTCTAACCTAGGGTTTGCCATAAACCTGCTTAATACACTCAGAGAATGATCTATATCAGGTCTAGTACTGACCATGATATACATTAGGCATCCAACCGCCATAACATATGGTACACCTTTCATGTTTTCTCTCTCTGTTTCAATTTTAGGACAATATTCATTTGACAATTTAAAATGCCCTACAAGTGGCACACAGTGGCCTTAGAAGAATCCAAGTTGAATTTACAGTATTTTTGAACAAATTAATTTCAGTATTTTTGTAAGTTTTCAATTTTTTTTTTGCCTATACTATAATCATTTTATTTTATTTTTAATTATTTATATTACTATTAGTTAGACAAATAGGGCTGATGACATATACATAATATTTTTTGTTTTCATATTTATAATAATATCATTTACCATATACCATTTTACCCATACATCATATTAATTAGTTTAACATTTAATTTATAAATAAATTTTTGTATATCCCCCATATATTTAATTTATTAGAATTTGTTGAAAAAGGTTTGAAATAAGTAAAAAGATTCATTTTCATTGAAATTCAAATACTTATGGGAAACATTACATCATACATCAAATTTAAGAAAACAGATAATTAACTATATTACACACATTACCACATAACTGCATGCACTCTACAGAGAAAGATAAACATTAACGTGCATGATGGTATCCACACCGTCAGTGGTGTGCTGGTCCACCTGTGGAAGCGACTCCACCGTAGCATACCCTTGCGCGTTCTCAAACTTTCCAGTTCCACCAATCACTGCGATATGCGAAATTGGCGTAGCCGTCCGATGAACCCCAAAGAAGCTGATCGTGTCTTCCGTCACATGACCGTGACCCGCGTGTTCTCCGCCGTGAATCACCGCCGTCAGGACCATCGTGTGGCTGTTCCCATCCAAAGAGCTAGCCAAATAAAACCCTTGGGCCCTACCTAACACGTCAGCGGAACCCAACTCGGGTGCCTCCGTCAACACATCGTCAATAACCGTCACCGATCCAAACATAAGTTTCTGTAGAGATGCACCGGCTGGGAGCTGACCGGCTGTGACAAATGGCTGGTCACTTCCTCCTTCGACAATGTTGTTGTTACCGCTGTTTTGAATAACGGTGCTGCTTTGGTCATTACCGTTAAGTCCCGTCAAAAATGGAAGATTGTTACGGTTACTGTTAATGAAACCGTTAATGTTGGATGTAGTCAACGGGGTCCCACCGCTGACTGGGAAGATATTGTTGTTGGCTTTGGTGAATGGGACGTTTTGTATTGTGTTAGCTACAAGGCCCGTAACCACTCGGGCTGTCGGGTGCGATCCACCCACTATGTCATGCATGAAGAATGATATTGTTGGATGCCCATTAGGCCCTGTTGTTGGGCCTGTTTGTACAGGGCCTTGCTCTGTTGTTGTTGGGCCAGTTTTAGTGGTTGTGGGGCCAGCTATGGGTTGTGCCACGTCGATTGGTGGGGATGGAAGTGGAACAGCAGGCTGAGCTGGCTGGGCTGAGTCAGCAACAGAATCGTCAACAGGTGTGGCAACATCTTGAATTGGTGAGTCAGCAATCTCTTCTACTGGGGCTGCGACTGCTGGGGCTACGGCTGGGATTTCGCCACTTGGCAAAAGAGTTGGGGCTGTGGGATTAGGCTGTGGTAGAACATTGGTTGGGACAGTCGTTGTAGGCAGGGGTTGTGGTTGTGGGTCTACTTCGTCGAATAATCTAGCTGAGATGGCACATTCAACGGCGATGGCTAAGAATAATATGTAGAGAGTCACTGTCTTTGAGTTGAAAACATGAGGTATGGCCATTTTTGTACGTAGTCTCTAAATGTATTATGTTATATAATTGTGTATTGGAGTTGTGAGATAGAACAATTATATGTATGGGTTTATATATAGATTGGAGAAAGTGGATCAGATAGGTAAATGTGATGTGGATCGTGGAGTTGTTGTGTGCTCTAGCTGGTCTTTTGTTTTGGTTGAGGAAAGATAAACCTGCCACACATAAAATGGTACAGGTGAAACAAGCATGATTAGGTGCCATTATTTTAATTATATATCTATGAGTTCCATCATACAAAACTTGAGCCTTTTATATGAACAATTGCAATCTCAGATCATTTTACGCATTTTATTCCAATGCAAAACACATAAAAATCAACAATACCATCTTAAACTAGTCACATTCAACACTCACAACCCAATCCTAAATTAATTTGCTTGAATAACATAATACAGAGTAAACTTTTGTTGAAAATAGAGAATAGCACGTACAATTTGTACAGACTCAATACCTGTAATCAGACATAACCAAATTTATATCCAATATGCTTTAAAAAAAAAATTATACTCAATATGAATTGGGTTAACCTGTAAAAGTATAAAAATTAAAATAGCTCATAAACTCATCCGTCTCCCCCAAAACTTTTTCTTTGGCACCATTGAGAGATTGTAAAGGTTTGAATATTATTTACCAGAAATTTATGGGCTGCTTTTTTTTTTTTTTTTTTGAGAACAATGCAAATTATATTAAATCAAGATAATACAACAAGTATTAAGAGGTGGAGGAATAACCTCCAACCAAGTACAAATAGAGTCCACCGAAAGAGCATATTTAGCAAGCAAGTGAGCACCAGTATTAACAGATCTAAACACACAAAAAATCTGCACTTTAGGAAAACTGGACACTAAACCCTAGGAGGCGTTTGGTTGGGAGGAATTAAAATATAGGAATAGGAATGGGAATGGGAATGGTAATAGGAATGGAATGGAATAAAATTTAAAATGCATAAAAAAATTGATAAAAAAATAATTAATTTTTTTTTCTTGTTACATTGGAATGGTCATTCCTTCCTTTTTAAAATGGAATAGTCATTCCACCAAAATGGTGGAAAGAGCATTCCATTGGAATGCCATTCCAATACTTTAAAATGCAACCAAACAAAGGAATGGAATGAGAATTGTTTCCTTTCCATTCCATTCCATTTCATTACCTCCAACCAAACGCCACCTAAGAGTGAAATATTACCTAACAGACAGTGAAATTCTAAGGTAAAAGCATGGAAGGATTACAATTTTTTTACTACTAATAGAGAATCCATTTCTATATAGTGAGTTGGTAAACGCAAATCTTTAAGCCATTGCAAAATACATAAGAGACATAACTTCAATGATTTCTGGTTTATGGGCTGCTTTGGTACACTATTATTGTGTGTTGTATAGTATTGTGAAAAATTATTAAATATAGTTCTAATTAGAGAAAGAACTATTCTCTCAAAAAAAATATAGAAAAAGAACTATTTTTTTTTTCTGAAGAGATAGTAATAAAATAAAAACTGCTCATTAGAAAAAGAACGTACTGTCCCTATTGTAATAGTGGACTTGCATTGCCTTGTTGTTGAATGTACTGTTTCTGTTAAAAAAAATATAAAAAGGGAAAATTCTAGGGTATATGTGCTTTGTTATCTAAAGTATTTTTTTTAAGTATATTTATTTATATGGTCGTATACGTTATAGTTAGGCTAATTAGTACAGTAATTTTTTCTTCCAAATTTTGACATGTACAAAATCACGCCCCTTGAATTTTTTTGGGCGTCAAAAATTCCCTTTGAACTATATTGAGATTGTTAGATTTAAGAACTTTTGTCTAATTTTAGTAAAAAAAATCATAACATAGATGAAAGTTTAGGGAGCATGATTTAGTACATATCAAAGTTTAAGGAGCATGATTTGGTACATATCAAAATCTAGGGAGCATAGTTTAGTACATAAACTATCACTGAAATAGTAAAATTGAATGAAATTAGACAAAAAGTCCTTAAATTTAACAATCTCAATAGTTTGAGGGAATTTTTAACGGCCAAAAAAGTTCAGAGAATACAATTTGGTACATGTCACAGTTTAGGGGAAAAAAAATTACTAATTAGCCTTATAGTTATTTAAGATGTGTGATAATTTTTTTTTAAATTTATAAAGGCTAATTAAGATTTTTGCTCCCTCAACTTTGACATGTACTAAATCATGCCCCCTGAACTTTTAAGGCCATTGAAAATGTCCCCTGAACTATTGAGATTGTTAGATTTAAGGACTTTTGTCTAATTTTATTCAATTTTACTATTTTAATGATTGTTTATGTACTAAACCATGTTCCCCAGACTTTGATATCTACCAAATCATGTCCTTCGAACTTTGATATGTACTAAATTATGCCCCCTAAACTTTCATCCATGTTAGACTTTTTTACTAAAATTAGAAAAAAGTCCTTAAATCCAACAATCTCAATAGTTCATGGGGCATTTTCAATGCCTTAAAAGTTCAGGGGACATGATTTAGTACATGTCAAAGTTCAGGGGGCAAAAATCCTAATTAGCCATTTATAAATTTAAAAAATTTAACACGTCAAAAATTGAGTTCAAAGAGTTTATTGTACACTTGACTCTTTTATTTTATACGCGTGTAAAATAGATGGTTTGAACATTAATTTTTATATTGTAAATTATTTTAAATTTCTCAAAATTTTACTGAATATTTTAAATAATTATAACTTAATATACGATTATAAAAAAAATTAGACTAAATTATTTTATAAATATCAATATAATTAAAATTTGTATTAATTTAATAGGGTGCATAGTATAAATACCTAATAAAAAAAGTCACTAATGTTACAGAAATATTCGTGGATTAGTTTGTTATTAGGGGTTTTTTTATTTTTACACTTCAAAACAGCTTTTTTGGTATTTTTACGAAATTCTACATAGAAATCCCTATTGCAACTAGCGCTGCAACCTAAATTGCAACAAAAAATCGTATAGAAACCCATATTACAACTAGCGCTGCAACCACTTTAGAAACTCAAACCGTAAATTTGAAAAAAAAGAGTTAAAAGATTGTATATGGAGTAATTCCCCTTGTTATTATTACAATTTACATATATAAAAAAATAATATAATTAATGAGTAACCGGTAGGGATGCACAAGGGGCGGGGAATTGGCGGGGAGTGCTCCCCCCGTCCCCATCCCCGTTAAGGATTTTAATCCCCATCCCCGCTTATTCCCCATCAGAGATGGAGCGGGAAATCTCCTAATGGGGGCAAGGACGGGGCGGGGAATCCCCTAATAGAAAAATAAAGTTTATAATAAAATTTTTAATATACAAAAATATTAAAATATATAAGAATTAAAGTATTACACATTAATTATTATTCAATAAACTAATTATTATCCAAAATACAATATAAAATTCATAAAAAAGATACTAATATACTAAAAAAAATACAAACATACATTATAAATATAAGATAAAATACTAAACGGGTCCCCGTTGGGGCGGAGAGTGTGATTCCCGTCCCCGCCTCGTTTGACATTCGGGGACAAAAAGTAATCTCCGTCCCCGCCCCGTTCCCCATTTAGACGGGGAATAAACGCCCCATTATGGGCGGGTCCCCACGGGGTTCCATCCCCGTGGGAGAAATATGCATCCCTAGTAACAGGTAAATGAAAATAACAGCCTAAAAAATGGAGTTAATTCATTAAATGATGTGGCTTTATTTAATTGGTTAGACAGCAAATATGACAGAAGATTAGGACAGAGGATCCAAGTCCGTATCTATTTGACATTCTACTTTCTAGTAGCAATGTAGCTGTTATTAAAAATTTAAAAGTATGAATTGTAATTTTTAAACTAGCCAAATGAATTTTAAAAAGATAATTGATAAATTAATGTCAGTTAATGCTCATTGCTCATTGTTCGGGCAAATACTTTTGAATTGTATTTAGTGTGAAGATATTCAAAGTCTTAAAAGAAAAAGAAAAAAACATGTGTAATCCACATTCTAAACAAATTATTTTGATAAACTTTTTTTTTATCAGTTTCAGTATTTAGATAGTACATTTTTTTTTATAATTATATACATTATAAACACTATGAATTTTTTTACTTTTAGTCACAATAAAATTTATAACTAAAAGTAAAAAAATTGTGACTAATTATAAATTATTATTCTTGTGTTGTAACTAAAAAGTCCGTGGCTAAAAGTATTAGTCACAAAAGTTACAATTTGTTGTGACTAAATGTATTTTTAGTCACAATATTTGTTATGACTAAAATTAAATTAGTGACAACTTGTACCTAAATGGTATGTTTTAGTCACAAGTAATTTTTTATTGTGAATAAAAGTCACATTTAGTCACAAAAAATTTATAGTGTGACTAAAAAATTATCTCAAGAATCTCAACATAATATATATATAAATAGATTAAATCTAAACTACGAATACAATACCTCTAGTAGCCCATCAGAATTTCCTCGCTATCTTATTGTATAAATTCACCGAATATCAATTCTAAGAAATTGTTGAAGAGTTCACACCATAATCTTCCAAGTCAACCTCAACACTCAGTAATAGAGTACTCATGTATAATTAAATTATAAATAACACATTTACTACATGTCTATCCACATATGTGATCTGAATCAAAATCACGTACACTAGAGTATATTATATAGTAAATTATACTTAGTAGTTCTATATTAAAGATCTCTTTACTTTAATACATTACCGACTAGTTTTATTCATATTGTATAATCTTAATTATCTTATACGACCTTACAAGATTATACATTTTCCATGTGAATAAGAAATTTTTAGATATTTATCAATTATATTTCTATAATTAATATATTCATTTATCTTATAATTACATTTTATATATTCTATAATATATTATCCATTAATTACTTTCTTTTAGGGCATAAATCTCAATAATCTTCCACTTTCACTAAAAGTAAGTGTTTTACATTCTGCTGACCTCGCTTTTAGCCAACGATAATGAATCTTAATTAAAGCAATGAGAATAATTAAATAACAAAAAGCGAAGAGCATAAAGTAAAGAAAATACCAGAGAATAATCAAATGTAGGGATTTATTTTTGTGACTTGTAAACTTGGAAATAACGATATACGTCTCTAAATTTACTAACTCGCACCCCCTGGCCAGTGCATGCAAGTTACTCATCTGATCAAGAGTTGGATGTCCACCAATAATTTTATTCAGACATCCTACCATTCATGTATGATTTTAAGCTTGGGGTAAGTTGAAAAATGCCTCTTTTATTCATCAATTAATCAAATTTACTTCTGATTTTATATTTATTTGAAACATACCTCTTTTTATATGTATTATACCCAAAATACCCTTACATAAGAGAATCACATGGAGAGTATCTTGAAGTGACAGGGGCAAAATTGGTACAATGTTTAAAAAAAGAGGTAAAAATGATAGATTTTAAAAAAGAAGGTAAAAATAAAAGAGGACAATATAAAAAGGGTATAGAGTGTAATTTCCTCTTTAAGCTTCATATCAATTTACATAGCCTGCAAGGAGTAGAATTACCCGCTCATATTATGAAATATGTACGCATGTCACGTAGTCAGATATCATATCATGGTGTAAAAATTAGAATAATATTTGCCCTCCAAGTATGTGCACAGGGCCGGCCCAAGGCATAGGCGGGCTAGGCCCGCGCCTAGGGTTCACTTATTTTAGAGACCCAAATAAAAAAATATCTTTTAAAAATGTATATATTTTTTAATAATTTTTAAAAATACCATTTATCTTTATAATAATAGCCCTTTTATTTTATTTTATTTTTTTTTTTACTTATAACCCATTTTAATTCAAAATCAACCCTATTTGTGCGGGACATTTTTGGTCACATGCAGACTTTATTCGACTTAAAAATTGTCCGTATGGATGATGCGTGTCTAATATTACTACAAAATGTGATATGTTATGTACAGCTAACTTAGTGGTAAATTAAAAATAATTAGTTTTGCTTATAAGCTACTCAAATACATATAAATAAATATAAATATAATAACAACTTTGAGAAGAAGAATAGTGGGTGGGCTGTGAAATCTGTATCAAAGTTGTCAGGTTAGGTAATTCATCTATTTATTATATCATTTTATTTAAAAATGTCAACTCCATGCACACACTATACCAAAATCTACAACAAAGTACACTTTCATTTCATTGATTAATTAATTAGTCTCTTCCTAATTAATTTTCCTTTCCTTGTTTTTTTTTCAACAAAAAGAAAAAACATTTATATATGAATAGACACACATGAGATTCATGATTATTGTTCATTAATATTTGTTTTATAGTTAAAATCAGCAACCAATTACCTACCAAACATATCTCATGATCTCATCATTAATTTGGGCTTCACTACGTATTTATTCCTTTCTAATAATTAGTAGAAATTAACAACACAACTCAACACTCCAAAATAACGAATTAATAATAATTAATAAATTTCAATTTTCTTAATTTTTAATATAATAATTAAATTGGGTGTAAGCTCAACTTCTGACCCCAACTCTTCATCTTAATTTTCCTTGTGTGTTACTCTAAATGTATAAGACAATTTAATTTTGTTATATAATAACAATAATAATTATTAGAGTTGGTGATTGATCTTCAACGGTCATATAGATTCAGCACATGTAATCTTAGGTAATCCACTCTTGTTCAACCAAATGTTTTGGTCTTCTCTTAACCCCACAATAATAATACAAAAATGTATATTCTTGATTAACCTATATATTATATGTAAATTAAAACAAATATGTTTTAGGAGAAAAGCCAATTAAACTTATTTTATGCTAAAATATTCAACCCCAAATACTACATAATTAAGTACATGTCATGAGTACTTAGTATAAAATGTTTTTTTTATCCTATAGTGATTTGGGGTACATATACATATATTTAGGAAATTTATATACAGTAGAATCTCTATCCAAGAATACACTTGGGACCAAGAAAATAATATTCTAATTGAGAGGTTATAACTAAATAGAGTTACACTTGAAAAAAAAATTAAAATATCAAAAAATATCAATGTAACAAAAATACCAATAAACAATTCTTAATACTATATTATATTAAAATTATCCCACTTGACCTTCCCCAAGCGGTGTGAGATTGTACTGCTTACCCGGTCCCCTTACCGAAAAACAAGATGCACCTTGTTGATATAGGTAGTACCAATCAATCCATTTAAACTCTCTTCAACTGTGTCGTCCCATCATGAAAGAACTCCATAGTTAAGCGTGCTTGTCCTGGGGCAATTTTAGGATGGACCTCCTGGGAAGTTTTCCCAGGAAGCGTGCGAGTGAGGACAAAACATGCTAGAAACACTCGTGTTGGTCTGTAGGGTCAATCGTCAGTCCATGAAGCAGCCAGAGTAATGTACTCGTGTATAAGAGTCATTCATTCCATGGGTGTAAGGGCCCAATGAAGGCTTGAAGCGGGGACGTTACACATATACTTATATTTAGGAAATTTATATAGTACACATTCTAAAAGGGATGTTCTCGGTAGACCCACCTATCTATTTTAGAATTCAAAAAACTTTTTTAGTCTATTTTTTTTTATAATCGCGTACATTGTAATTATTTAAAACTATTTGTAAATTTTAAAAAAATTCTAAATATTTTATAGTCTTGAAAATAAAGTTCAAACTATTACTTACCGTACATGTATGTAAGAAAAAATAGTACTCGCATGTGTACAAAATATTCAAATATTATTTTTGGCATCATAAAATTTTTTGGTCTTAAATAATTAAACATATACGATTATAAAAAAAATAGACTAAAAAACTCTACTTGATACTAGAATAGATAGAAAATCTACCGAACAACTTTTTAAAGGGTGTATATTTTATGACCATACAATTTTAGAATTTCTAATTAGTAGTAATTAAGCTTAAAATTTTGAACAAAGACAAGTCGGGATTCAAATGTAAAATATATATAATGCAAACAATAATTATTTAATTAACTTATTTTATATATAGAAATGATATAAAATAATAATGGGTGGGTTAATATATAATTAAGTCTTAATTTTATAATGATGATCAGATTAATATTGTTGATTTATAAGCGCATCTTTTTAATTTTCAATCATAGAGACAGCGCTGAATCTACATTATATGCCATCTTTTTCTCTTATAATTAATTATTCCTTTTTATTTTAATAAATTTTCTGTTACTTTTCTCAAATCTTTAATTAATTAATTATAATAATATCAATCAAAAAATAAAAATTATAATAATAGGGCCAACCTCGTGGAATATATATTTTATATATTATATATTAATATACCCACGAGGGTTCCACAAATTATCCTTTCCACCAACATGAATGCCACCTTTGAATATAAATAAAATATATATGAGCAATTGGAAAAGAAAAACAAAATATTTTAATCTTATATGGCTATGACTTCTTTTTTGTTTATGATTTATTAATTGTAATCACATTTATAAAATAATCTATCTTGAAATTTGTTTAAAGAGTAATTAACCAAATACATGTATTAATGTGAGTATATATATTTAATTTAACTCATCACATGTAAATATTATACACCATTCTATTTATATGTAATTTAATTATAAATAATTAAGTACTATATCTTAAAATTAAATTATACGTATGATTCTTTTTAGAGGAATATTTATATATGTACATACTTTTTTTGTTTCTATCAGTAAAAATATTTTCATTTTTGTACTTTTAATACGATGGAAGTATATACATTTATATACTTCAATTTCTTTTATACACATATGATTGTATGAGTATTATATTTTTATACACGTATAATTGATATTTAAAATTTTATTTTTAATATTATAAATTAATTAAAATTTTTTAAAAATTAGTAAAAATATTTATTATAACTATAATGTAAAAATTAAGTTATAGGTTATTAATACTGAAAATTAAGTTAAAAACAGAGATGCTTTTAATAATAAGGGCAACAAGTAATATATTATTACACATTTTTATAAGGGGTATGTTAAAATATACCACTTTTATTAATCAAATTTACCTTTAATTTTATATTTAATTGAAACATATCTCTTTTTATATGTATTGTACACAAAATACCTTGACATAAGAGAGTCACATGAAGAGTATCTTGAAGTGAGGGGCAAAATTAGTACAATGTTTAAAAAAAAGAGGTAAAAATGATAGACTTTAAAAAAGAGAGTAAAAATAAAAGAGAACAATATAAGAAAAGTATAAAGTATAATTTACTCTTTTTTATAATATTATTAGTTGAAGTAAATATCAAATTGTATAATTACTATAAAAAATTACTTCGCCATACACATATAATTATAAATTTTTAGGGTTAAGGTCACGTTTGGGGGCAAATATATAAGGGGTTTCTTACAAAAATATTGGATTTTAGGTAAAAGTTTACACTTTTATTGTGTGGCGGAATTTTTTACAAAATTACTATCTTTTTATAAAACAACCGCAAAACAACAAAACAGAACAAGTAAAATAACAGTGGAACAATTAAAAAATAATCGTGGAACAACCGTGAAAATTTAACACAGTATACAATATAAAACTTACATAAATTTTTTTTTTAAAAAAATACAGTATTTTTGAAAAAAAAATTCTACCTACAGTAAAAAAGTAAAAAAAAAATAAAAATTTGAGTATTTATTGTAAAAATTCCAATATATAATGAGTACAGTAACAGTAACGAGTACATATAGGGGTGTTCACAAAGTATCTGATTCAATCCAATCCGCACGATCCAATCCAATCCAATCCGCAAAATGCGGATATCCGTACTTGTGCGGATTGGATTGGATTGAAAAATCCAAAATCCGCACTTGTGCGGATTGGATGTTGTTTGACCTCAAAAAGTAACCGATCCAATCCAATCCGCACTTAATTATATATATTTTTAAAAAATTATAGCATATAATATATATTAATAAAAAAAAACACAAACTTCTTTTAGTAACATATTGAGTTGGTGCATTTTATTTATTTTATAATAAAAACACAAGAAAATTAATTCTTATTCACATAGACACATACACATAAATTTAAATATATTTATACTAGCTTAATTATTTTAGTAAGAGATACATATATATATTTTAGTGTAAATTTAAAGATAAGTATATATATATATTGATATATATATATATATAGATGTATATTGGTTTGATTTGTATATAAATAGAGATGAAAATAGATTATTATTGGAGATTAAGAAACAATAGTCTTTTTTTTATTTTTTTTTTCTATGAAATATTAAATAATTTATTATTAAAAAAATAACCGATCCAAAATAACCGATCCAATCCGCACTATTGCGGATTGGATTGGATTGGATTTAAACTCTTATGCGGATCGGATTGGATCCAAAATATGAAATCCGCACTTAGTGCGGATTGGATGTTATTTGACCAAAAAAGTGCGGATTGGATTGGATGAACACCCTTAAGTACATAGCAGGTAGAACTCATCCTATCCCTTCAATTCTACTATTTCTTTCTCTATTCTCATCCAAATTCAATCTCATATTTCTCCTCACAAACTCTCTTATATTAATGAATACACTATCTCTTTCCTTATGCTAATCCACGCGCTAAATGCTAATTGACCTTTTTTAGTTACAAAATAATAACGTCTCTATGTTACACTATTATTATTATTATTATTATTATTATTATTATTATTATTATTTTAGACCTTGTGTTTTTTAAAAATTACTAATCGGACTTTCTATTTTGTTAAATGATAAAATAAACACTATATTTTCTAAAATAATAAAAATAGGATCCTAAGCTTAATTTTTAACAATTTTATTTTTTAATATAATCACCTTTAAGATAATTTTTAACACGAACATATATAAAAAATATAATCAATTTTATCATAACATCTCTAAATCGGATTATTATTAAATTTATTTTGACAAAAAATCAATTCAGAGTCTTATTTGTAAAATTTTATAAAATAAAAGATCCATCTTGTCATTTAACAAAACAGATGATCCAATTGGTAACTTTTACAAAATAGGGTCCAAAATAGTATTTACTCTTATTATTATTATTATTATTATTATTATTATTATTATTATTATTATTATTATTATTATTATTATTATTATTATTATTATTATCTATTTGTACAATTTAACAAAATAGAGAATCCAATTAGGAACTTTTACAAAACGCAGGATCTAAAATAGTATTTATCCTGAAACTTTGAGTTCATATCTAATTTTCTAAAGTATATCTTTAATTACAAGTTTGCTAGAGGAATTGTTTTACATTATGATTTATTTATTGATTTATTTTTGCTACAAAATATTTATTCGACCACATCTAATATTTTTAGACTTATCTAAATATGATTCAATTATATATTAATGGATGTTAAATTTTACTATTTGATCTGATTCAATTAATTTTAGCGATCTATTAAGGGGTAAGTTGAAAAATGCCTCTTTTATTCATCAATTAATCAAATTTACCTCTAATTTTATATTTATTTGAAACATACCTCTTTTTATATGTATTGTACCTAAAATACCCTTACATAAGAGAATCACATGGAGAGTATCTTGAAGTGACAGGGGCAAAATTGGTACAATGTTTAAAAAAAGAGGTAAAATTAATAGATTTTAAAAAAGAAGGTAAAAATAAAAGAGGACAATATAAAAAGGGTATAGAGTGTAATTTCCTCATCTATTAATTTGAGTTTATCTAATATTTTAGATAAGTATCTATTAGATTGAATTGGATTCATCCAGTTAAAAAATAATTAATATTAATATTCATATATACATATATTTTTTTTCGTATAATAACATAAAATTTAATTACTCATTAAAACTAAATAAAAATATTAGTTAGTTCGCTTGGATGTTGATGTATTGGATTTTTGGATACTCAATTCAATATCTGATCCGATCCAATTGGATATTCAAAAATAACATCTAATCTAATCTATAATTATAATTAGATATCTAAGTTTTAGTAGTAAGTTGTAATTAAAAATTCGTCAATAATAGATTAAATGAATTTATTAAGACTGGGTCCTAACAATGATATGTATACTATAGTTTGAGATAAAGAAATGTGTGTAGATTAATTATAGCAGATTTGGTAATGAATGAAATGAAAGCATAGGTTATAGATTATTGATTAAAGTGATTGATGAGCCTCTCGTACTCTTTTCTTATCTAGTTCAAATATTAAATACTCGTATTTATTACCCACGCTTATATATTTAAATATATATATATATATATATGTATTTATTCAAAATTTGGCTGTAATAAATAATTCATTTACTGTGTGGTGTTTCTGTTTCACCAACAATTCCGTATAAGGTGAGAATTATTATCAATATTAATTCATCCCAAAAGAAGAAAGAATTAAGCAAAAAAACACCATGAAAATAATGAATTATAAATCCAAGTATTAATGAATTAATATTTGCATTTATTATTATTATTATTATTATTATTATTATTATTTATACAATTTATTATTGTTATTATTATTATTCTTTTGTGTTATATGGTGACTGATTTGTAAGATTTATAATAAATACTCATACTTTTATTCGTAAAATAAAATTACTATTGAACATTAATGTATCTAACAGAGCAAATTACCAATTGATTTTATTGTGAATGTGAATGAATATTACTTCTAAATTCTAATCCTACTAACCCATTAAAAATTGAAAAATTATGAACACAAAAATGATTCACATCTTTGGTATAATAACACTAAAATGTGAAATTTCGTATCAAATTTGCATAGCGTTAGTGTGTAATATACTATATTAATTATTGTGTTCCTATTGAGTCGTAATCTTAAATTTAATAAAAACAAATGAAACAATCACAAGATATGACATAAAAAAAACATAAATACAAAAAATTAATTAAACACAAATACAAATACAATTTGTAATAAATTTGATATTGACTGTAACCTGTAAATTATAATGTGAAGTTCATGTCCAGTTAGAGTGTGGAGACACAAATCACCACTCAATCTACTACGTTGTAATATTAGTAAAAATAAGGTTATTAAGTTAGGGTCATACCATAGCGAAAAATATTAAAAAGTATTATTAGTGTTTAGTATTTTTTTAAGTATCACATTATTATTAGTACAATAAATAGTATCGGTGTAACATCCAACTTCAAGCTTTTATTGGGTCTTTCCTATGGATGTATGACACTTATACACGAGTATATAACTCTAGCATACTTAACTGTGAAGTTCTTTCATAGTGGGCTATTAAAAAATAAGATACACCTTATTGATATAGATATTAGGTAGTACCAATTAATCAATTTAAGTCTTCTTTAATTATATAAGCTCATACCTATACAGTCTCAGAATCATTACAGTTGACCTTCCCCAAGCAATGTAAGATTGTACAATTTACTTAATATTTTTCTTTATAGGTCTCAGAACTACTAATTGTCACAGTCACATTCCATTCACCTTGTCTAAATAGGTATTCAACGAGTTTCTTATAACCAATGGGTATTTTCCTACTTAAATTTAATAGGTATTAAATGGGAATGGGGCAAAAATGTGGTATAAATAGGTAGTAGAGATGGAATTAAAGGATGTAATGCTCACATATTATCTACTGGATTTTTATTTTAAGTTTTATATAATTTAATGTAAGAATATAAAAAATATAATTAATCATAGTAAAATACCACTTGTAAAAAGTATTAAAAATGACTGAAACCCAATAAGAAATTTCTATGGTAACAAGGGGACACCGCTGAATGCAGAGTTGTGTTTCTCTTAGAAAAAGAAAACAACATTAATAGAGTGCACGAGTTTAGAGGTGAGATTGGTCCCAAAGGGTGTTGAAACATAATGAAGGAGCCCATATATTTACTAATAAAAACAAATAATAAAACTATAAATGAGGTAAAGTGAAAAAAATAGGATTTTATTAAACAATAAGTTCATAGGTAGGGAGTAGTAGTAGGGTAGGTAGGGTAGTTAATTAAGTTTATTTGAAGTAGAAGTGAAAAACAAGAAGAAAGACGTTGACGCGTGTAAACTACTTTGGACACAAAAGCGCGTCATTCTAGAATATTAATCACAGAATCTTTTCATTTCTCTTACATCATCATTTTCATCATTCAACTATTTTCTTTTTTATTTAATCAAATTTAAAACAAAACATATATACTCCCTCATAAACATAAGTTTACAATATTTTTCTTAATAAAAGTTGTTTTTTTTCTTCTGGACATTGACTTAATCTCAAGCCATAAATGATGTTTGTGTATGTAGCATAATTATTTCTATGTAAAATTTTGGAAGATTCTTAAAATTTTATTGGCTTGGTAATTTATGGTGTAATTATTGTCTCTATGGTTAGTTAATTTACTATTTTTTTTAGGCTATTAGTAATTTTTTTTCCCGAACTTTGACATGTACTAAATCGTACTTCTGAACTTTCTTGGCCGTTAGAAATTCCTACCGAACTATTGAGATTGTTAAATTTAAGGACTTTTGTCTAATTTCATTCAATTTTACTGTTTCAGTGATTGTTTATGTACTAAATCATGCTCCCCAGACTTTGATATCTACCAAATCATGCCCCTCAAACTTTGATATGTACTAAATCATGCCCCTTGAACTTTCATCCATGTTAAATTTTTTTACTAAAATTAGACAAAAGTCCTTAAACTTAACAATCTCCATAGTTCGAGGAGAATTTTTAACGGCTAAAAAATTCAGAGGGCACGATTTAGTACATGTCATAATTTGCCTATTTATTAATTTTGCTCTATCATGATGTAATACACTTTGTCTAATTTTCTTATTAATGATAATTCAATTTTTGTTAATTTCATCAGTTAATATTTTAAGCATGCTACATAATCAACTACTTCTAAATTTTCTTTCAACTAAATAGAGTTAATTTAGTTACAAATTTAAAAGGGTATTTCTATATTCTTTATTTATTTTATTTTTATATAATAATGGATATCATAGTTATTTAAATGTATACGTAATTTATTTATAGTATTGTGAATTATATTTTAAAATTTGCTGAAAAATTACAAAGAATGGAAAATGTCAAAATGATAGATGATTATTGTGAATGTATGTATGTATGTATGAATTGAATTGAAAGTGTTTGCTGTCCAAATAAGTAAAGTTGGTTGAAGTTTGGCCACACTTGAGTGTGAAAGTGGCCAACCCAACCCAAACCCCTAACCTCTTTCCATCCATTTCATTCCATTCCATCATCTCTTCTCTCTTTTTCTCTTTTCTTAATAATAATCATTATGAAACCTTATTAATTAAACTCATCTCTTCTCTTTCTCTTCTCCTCAAATATCATAGTAATTTATAAATCCCACAAAAGGTGAAAGGTGGCAAAGACCCAAAGGAAGAAAATTTACACAACCAAGCAAATCCCTTTATCTCCCTCACCATCCAATTCAAACCCCATCAAAAGTCTAAAGTCTTAGAGAGAGAAACACACAGAGAGAGAGAGAGAGTATTATATTTTATATAATATGTTATTATTATATAATATTAAAAAAAGGAAGAGAATTGCTTGTCAAAAGCCACGACGGACGGAAAGGTGGGAACAGAACAGAACAGAACAACAAGGCAAGAAGAAAGCACTAGTTGAAGAGTTGCAGAGGAGAAGAGCTTGAGAAGAAGAAGAACAACAACCCCTCAAATACCCACATCTCAATTCTCTCTCTCTCTCTCTCTCTCTCTCTCTCCCTCTCCAACTTCAACTATTTTATTACATCAAAGCCAAAGGTACGATTTTTATGTTTCTAATCTGGTATGTCAGGTATGAAAGAAAGATGATTCTTTAGTTTTGGATCCCAACATCACAATTTTTTATTTTTAATTTATTTTCAACTGAAAAAGTTGGGGGAGGAAAATAAGTGATTTTGTGTTTTCTTCGAGGTAGGTTATTAATTATATCTTTCATTAAAAATAAATTTATATATTTTTTTTCTTGGGATCCCTCTTCTTGTCTTCAGGTTGTCATATAATGTTTTTTTTTTTGGAGTATAATTTTCATTTTTAAGAAATCCCTTTTTTTTTGTGTTGATTATTATTATTTTTAAAAAATTGATAACTGGACTCGTGAACACCTACAAACTCTGTCTGTACTCTGTGATATGATTCCAAATTGAACTTTGTGTGCTTTCTAATTTATGTTTTTTGTCTCAGCCAGTTACATAAAAAACCATTTAACTGTATTTTCTAATTCAGATAGATAACAGAAATAATAACAATAATATTAATTCATTTGGCTATTGTAACTATAGGGTCATCATAATTTTGGCATATTGTGTTTGTTGGGATATGCATATATATATATTTGTAGATTATTATTATTATTATTATATACATGGATTTTGACCTCAAATTTATGAGATGCATAAAAGGGATATTTGTTTGATATGACCATAATTGAGTCGATTCTTAAGATTCCTCTTATTACTGTTATTATTCATTGGCGGCTGACAGCCTCAAAACCTTAAAAAATTGGTTTCATTTTTGTTTTTGAGCATATTGTGGTACTTGCATAATTGGGTTTTTGAGTTTTTTGTTCTGGATGATAAGTGAAAAGGAATAAACTAAGTTTGAGGATCATTTTTACTGTTTTTAAGGTACTTGTTTCTCATAAAAAGTCATATTGCTTGCCTTGACATCATCTTAGAAAACTGTTTTTTTCAGAATTGTCATTTTTTCTTTTTCTTTCTTTTGATTTTGTGCAGGTTCTAGCTTTGGAGTAACACTAATGCTACGAATATGGGAAAGAAAGGAGGTTGGTTTTCTGCAATCAAGAGGGCTTTTACTCCCCATTCCAAGGAGAAGCCAGTAAATGTAAGTGCATTCACTTGGGCATATGTGTTTTGTAGAAATGAATGTGACTTGTTGGTTCATTTGAGCCTTTTTTTGTTATAGATTGAGTCTTTCGAGAATGAATGTAATCATATATGTTGCAGGATTCCGATAAGAAAACCAGCAAGGAGAAGGAGAAGAAGAAGAAGAGTGGAGGAAAACTTAGGCATGGAGACACCAATTCCTTCATTCCTCTTTTCAGAGAGCCTAGCAGCATTGAGAAAATCTTTGGGGATTTCGAAAGAGAGCAACAGAGATTAACCTTGAGGACTCCATTATCTCCTGAGCAGCAGCAGCAGCAGCAGCCCAAGACTTCATCTTTTGTGCCTCCTCCTAGAGTTGTTACTCCAAGAGCTTCTTCGCCAAGGGTTGTATCACCTCGGGTTGCTTCTCCTAGAGCTTCTTCTCCGAGGGTTCGATCTCCCAGAGCTGTTTCTCCTAAACCTCCATCTCCTAGAATTGTACACCATCATAGGGAGATCAGCTACAGACCTGAACCTACTCTAAGGCACCATCATGTTTCGGCTACTAAGATTCAAGCAGCCTATAGAGGTTATACGGTGAGTTTATCTGAGGACAACACCACATTGAACAGTTTTTCTTTTTTTTTAAGTTCATGGGCATTTGGCATCATCATCATCATGTTATTGTTATGCTTGTTTTACAGGCTAGAAGGAGCTTTAGAGCTCTTAAGGGGTTGGTGAGGCTTCAAGGAGTGGTGAGGGGACAGAGTGTAAAGCGCCAAACGATGAATGCCATGAAATATATGCAGCTCTTGGTGCGTGTTCAGTCGCAGATTCAGTCAAGGAGAATCCAAATGTTAGAAAACCAAGCAAGACGTCAAGCTCAATATAAAAATGATAAGGAAACAGACAGTACATTTGGCAAATGGAATGTAAGTTCAGATGTACCTATAATTTCTCAAAACAGTGATTTGTCATATGTGATGATACTTGTTTATTTTGTGTGTGTCACTAAAAATGATTGATTGGGAACACTTTGGCACAGTCGGAGACAGGTAATGATGATTGGGATGACAGTGTGCTAACAAAGGAGGAAATAGAGGTAAGGATGCAGAGAAAAGTTGAGGCTCTTGTCAAGAGAGAAAGAGCAATGGCATATGCATATTCTCACCAGGTATGCTACTTCCCTGAAACCAAAGATTCCATTTTTATTTTCAACTTCTTCCATTTTCAAATCCCATATCTTGTTTTCTCTCTTGGCTGCACTACAGTTGTGGAAAGGCAGTCCAAAATCTGCTCAAACGCCTCTAGCAGACATTCGAGCTGGGGGATTTCCATGGTGGTATAACTGGCTAGAGAAGCAGTTACCTACTCCATCTAATCCTCCTCAGACCACTAATATCATGAAGACCTTTCAGCTCACTCCTCCAAGGCCGAATTCAGAGGCACGAACGCCATCTAGTAGTGCCCCGAACCAGAACCAGAAGCAGCAGCAGCGAAATTTCGCATTTGAAACTATGGATACCCCAACACCGAGATCCACAAGATCAACCATATATCCTGCTTCAAAACCAATGCGAACACCACCATCGAGCAGAACACCAATGGCGCTTCACGCATCTAAGTATTCTAGACCAAGAGCCAGTGTTGGAGCTGGATCACCATTTGACCTTCCACTAAAAGATGATGACAGCCTCACAAGCTGCCCACCATTCTCTGTTCCTAACTACATGAATCCAACAGCTTCAGCCAAGGCGAAAGCCAGAGCTAGCAGTAATCCAAAGGAGAGATTTATGGCAACTCCAAGCAGCGAATCGAAAAGAAGACTTTCTTTCCCATTGACACAAGGCATTGGATCATTCAAGTGGAACAAAGGCTCATTTTTCTCAAATAAGGATAACAGTTCATCAAGGGCATTAGAGCAACACCAGAAGAACCAACACCAATCTGCACCTTCAGTAGGGAATATGAGTGTGGATTCGACGGTTTCTTTGCCAGCTGGGGTTGGAAGGAGACCATTTAACCGATTTGTGTGATTTCTTTTCCTATATTTTTAACCTTCTTTTCCTTTTGGTGTTTTTCTTTTAATCTTTGCATGGAGTGAGTGTATGGTAATAGTTTGAGTCTTTGAAAAAAAAAATAGTGTTGTAAAATAATAAGAAAAAAAATTAGGAATATGATTATGATGGTTTGAGTAATTGGATGTAACAGATTGTTTTCTTCTTTTTTGGGAAAATATCATGACAACTATTCTTTTTTTGGTTTGTTTAAATAAAAACTTGTTCTCTTTTCAGTATTGTGGTAGTTTCTAATAATTAATTTGATGATAGATATTATTATTGAGCAATTTCAATTATATTTTTAATAAATTAAAGATGTAATAATGTGATGTAAGTTGGTGGGTTTGTGTTGGCTTGGCTTTGAAGTAAAATCTCATGAAAAACTTTAAACTTAAAACTTAGTCCATCTTGAAGTTACATAGAATTTTAATAAAGGGAATATAATAAATTTATCAAGAGAAATAGAATCATTATTATTAATGCATATATATGTGCATGTAATTTCTTTATTTATACCATAGTAATATTCTAAAGTAATAATTACCTTTCCAGTTCATGATCCACTATTTAACTTATACATGGATATTAAATTGAGATTAATTGCTGTTTACATCAAACAAAGTGTAAAAAAGAAAATTCTATAGAAATTCACACAATGCAAAGTGAATAACCAACACCATCAGCTTTGGCAATTCATTCATCATATTAATTATATATTAATGTTAGAAAAAAGACAAACAAATAAAATTAAGGGTGAGAAAGGAATATGATTAACTTGGCCATTTCTCCTTACATTAACACTAACGTGACGTTTGGTTGGAATGAATAAAAATATAGGAATATGAATGAGAATAAGAATTAGAATAGAAATAAATAAAATTTAAAATGCATAAAAAAATTGATAAAAAAGTTATTAAATTTTTTCAAATCTTGCATTGGAATGGTCTTTTTTTATTTTATTTTAAAATGGAATAATTATTCCACCAAAATGATTGAAAGATCATTCTATCGGAATGGTATTCTGATAGTTTTAAATGCAACCAAATAAAGAAATGAAATGAAAATTGTTTCCTTTCCATTCCATTCCGTTTCACCAACCAAACGCCACCTAACATTTAGGCTCCAAACCATGCCAAGTTTCTGGCTTTTATCGCCATTTCCATGATCATAACAACCGTTATGGCTTCTAAAGGCAATGAAGGTTATCACAACAACAAGAAAGGATATGGACCAGGAAACTAGTCGCAAGAGTTACCAAAAAGAGTTGCCTCACTTCCTATTAGATATTTACATATTTTGTTTGTATATAGTATATATTTTTTTTTTGCATGTACTGAATTCTGTGATATATATTTATTTTCTTGGTTGACTGTGTATTGTTTAAAAGTATAGAACATTCTAAAATTTTAATTTTATATCGATCTTTTATTGTATGCTTTTGTTTAGTTTAGGGTGGGAGAATTAATGACGATCGTGTCTATATCGGAAGAGAAAAATGGGTGAATATGACTGAGTCTTTGTGAGATCGTTAAGCATATGATTGTTTACTTTACGGTGGCCAATAGGATGGTTGAACATTATAGTCTATCAGTGGCTGTTTCTTCACTTTTGAGTCTTCTTTGTGAGGTGTGAAGGTTGTGGTATGATTAGCATTAGTAATCATAGCAATTGTCATTCATAGTATTTATTGGGTGGGTTTGTGGGTTTCGGGTCAAAAAATAAATAAATTTGGACCCAAACCCAAAATAAGGTCGGATTGGCGGGTTGATCAGATCAACGTGTTGACCTGGTCAACTCTTTTAAAAAAAATTATTTGATCAAATTGTTATATGCATTATTTAATGCATGATTTTGTCCTTCGTATTATTTTTCATAGAGTTATAATCTTGTTAGTTTGGTATTTTTATTGGAGCACTAAACTCACTACTAACAATCCTTTTAGTCGCAAAAAATTTGTTATTCTCAACTGCTAAGATTGATTTATTAATGGCAAGTCATTAAAGAATAAAGAAGAAGCAACAACGAAACACAACAAAACAAAACCATGTCACATAGACAAGACTAGAACACTCAAAATCATGTCATATAGACAAGACTAAAACATTCAAAACCATGTCACACAGACAAAACTAAAACATTCAAAAGCATGTCATAGAGACAAGTATTATGATATTTGGCACACGCAAGTGCACGTATCGTGACAAGTAGTAAACTCGCCAAGAGTAAGGTCGATCCCACAAGGATTGTAGTTAAGTACATTAAAATTAAACTTTTACTTCTATTTGGTTAAATAAAATTTAGAAAGGATTAAAACTAGAAAATAAAAACAATGCAAGAATAAGCAATTAAACTAATAAGGAAATTAACAGTTAATAAAAATTAAGACTTTGACTTCAATTGTTTCTATTGATTATGGTCTAATATGATTATCTCCCTATTATCAATTTCTATTTTCTATGCAATAAGAAGTTTACTAAGGTAATTTATAGTCTTTTCAGATACATAAATCTCAATCACATGCAAATTTTCTACTCTCGTGATAAATTTAACATGCAACAGGCATTAAACACAGAAACCCTATAAGCTATCTAAACCATATAGGTACTCTCGTCCTATATTGAAATTCAGTTCTATTTCACTATAGCATAATTGACACTCACTTCTCAGATCTCGCATCAAAATCATAGATAATTAATTGGTGATCAGGCAATTAAAAGTAATTAAGCACGAATGAAATAGAATACATAGATACTGGGGGAAAATAAATCATATTAATACCATAAAACAATGTCAAATAATCTCCATCTAGACCCTAATTAAGTGTTTAGCTACTCATGTTTATGAAAGCAAAATCACACATATTAATTAAGAAAAGAGAAGAAAATATATAAGAAAAGAATGTTGAACCCTCTGAAGAATGCCTCCAGTATTGCAGTTGATCTCTGAAATTCGTATATGTATTCTCTGTTTATTTCTTTCTGAATTGCTTGACTCAAATCAACTCCAGTTCACTTTTTATATAGGCTTTCAGGGACTAAAAAGATATAAAAACGCACATGTTAAATGCCTATTCGAATTAGGAAACCACCAAAATCCACGTGAGAGAAAAAGACGATTATTGGGCAGTTTAGGGGGCAGGTCGGGGCCCGTGTTGGAATTTCACTAGATGACTTCGTTTCGACGGTGATTTTTTTGCTGCGTCGACTGATAGTATTTTCGCCATAACTCTATCGATATTGGTCGGAATTGGACGATTCAAGATGTTCCTGAAAGATAAAAGAGAGATCTAGAACTTTTATGCTTTGACTTTTTCCAAAAATATTACCAGATCCTAGTCTAATTTAGGCTTGAAGATTCAGCTTTATTTTTTTTTTTTTTTGCATAATTTTCTCTATTTTATGTATCATCTTTTTGTGAGATTTTTTAATCTTTTTTTCTCATCTTTTTCTTCTAATATTTTTCTAATCTTCTTTTATTTTAAATTTACAAAAATAAAAGATAACAAGCGTAAAAATGCTCCAAACCCGATTAAAATTAAATTAAAAATATGCTAAAATTAATCTAAATTTAATACTAAAAATAACCTAACAACAAGACTAATCGGAGTAACAAAAATTGAATGGAAATAGCAAAATACAACCCGACCAAGCTGCACCTCACCCCAGGAAAAGTCGGACGACCTGGCTGGAGAAAAAAAAATAACATTTGATAGCTATACATTTAAGAATAAGAAATCTTAATTTTTTCTTTAGAATAAGATAAAATATACACTCAATCTATTAAATTTTAAAATATATTTGTATTATATGTATTATATTTTAAATTATTATTTGTTAACATTAAAATGTTAAAAAAAATTATATAAATATGTGAGAATTGGATTAGATTGATTATTTTTACATTTAAATTAATATGCAATCTGCACAAGTGTAGATATCCCTACTTTGCAAATTAAATTGACTATCTATCTATCTATATATTTATATAATCCTTTTGTTAAGGTAAGTTGAGGTGGCACTCTAATCTTTCATAGTGCTAATTTTTCTATTTTGTAGGTTTTTATAATTTTTTATTATCTTTGTTTAATTAATCATTTTTTTCCAAGCCAAACCCTAATGCCTATCATACATTGATATATTTATTCTTCTTCTCAATTTAATTATCATTATATTTCTTGAATAGGCTCTTATTTAGTTCTCATTTTAAATATGTGTGTAATTCCAAATGTGACATTGAAAAATTCTCCAATTATAATGGTGGACTTTACGTTTTTTTTAAGATTTTTTAGTTAGTATAATATTATTTGTAACTTATTCTTTTAAATATTAACACGATACAGCATGATATACGAACTATATTATTCTGAGAAAATTACACTTTATACTTTTTTTTATATTTTTCTCTTTTACTTTTACTATCTTTTTTAAAGTCTATTATTTTTACTTTTATTTTTAAATATTGTACCAATTTTGTTCCTGTCACTTCAAGATACTCTCTATCTCTATGTGAGTCTCTTATATAAGGTATTTTGAGTACAATATCTCTATGTGAGTCTCTTATATAAGATATTTTGACTACAATAAATATAAAAAAAAGATATGTTTCAATTAAATATAAAACTAAAGGTAAATTTAATTAACTGATTGACGTCTCTTATTTTTTACTTTTTAAAATAGGGACCGGACCGCGTATTTACAGCTAACACACCACCTTCTCACTAGACTCGCATTCGATGGAACGTCCCCAACCTTACTGGGCCCTATACTGCTGGGTTGCCAGGCCCAGGGTTATCGTTATGGGCTAGCCCATGTTATGAAAAGGCTCGAAGATAGGGCTCGAACGAAGGCCCAACAAGTACCACCTATTTCCTTTAGCTGGATTTTCATAGACCAGCATAGCATTTATGATTTTTTTTTTATTATTATTATAATTTTATAGAAATAAGCATTTATGATTATGAATTATGATTATGCTTGGAAGACTATGGATTGTGTGTTGTTAAATAAGTTGGTTTTACAATATAATCATAATTTTGAAAAATATATGTAATCATAATTGTCCTTGCTGATTTCTACGTGTACGAGACTAATTGATTTTTTTTTTAAAAAAAAAATTAGTAATTAAAAAATTGATTTTGTGGTTAAAGTTGCTATTTTTGTAGATTAAGAATTTGTTTTAGTGCTAATACCTCTACCTTAAATTGTAAAATTCGGGCAGCCCGCCCGTTTTTATAAAAATCTATTTTTTTTTAGAAGAAATTGTATTGTATACTTATTTTATTTTATTTGTTTTAATTTTTACTTTTATTTTTATATTCTTTAAGATATACATACTTTTATAGATGATGTTCTCATTATTATACTCCTTAGGTTAATGTAAAATATGTGCTAGAGTTAAGTGGGGAGTAAGCATATATTAGGCAATCTACTCAAAAAAGTGGGTATATTTTAATAAAATATATAATATGAGAATATTATTGATTAATAGATACAAAAAAGAGTTATTCCTCAACTTATCCTATTTTTTTTATACAAGCTCGGCCTGACTCATATTATAAAACGAGTCGGGCTAGGCCTGGCTCATATTATTGAAGTAAGCTCAGCCCATCCCATAAACACATTATTTTTATTGGGCTGGACCTGTACTATGCCTAAATGGGCCAGTCTAATTTTTATGAAATGGTTGACTCATATTTATCAAAGAGGAAATTACACTCTATACATTTTTTATATTGTCCTCTTTTATTTTTACCCTCTTTTGTAAAGTCTATCATTTTTACCTTTTTTTTAAATATTGTACCAATCTTGCCTCTGTCACTTCAAGATACTCTCCATGTGATTATCTTATGTCAGGGTATTTTGGGTACAATACATATAAAAATAGGTATGTTTCAATTAAATATAAAATTAGAGGTAAATTTGATTAATTGATTAATAAAAATTATATTTTTTAACTTACCCCTTTATCAAATGGCCCCTAAACGGGCCTATGGAAAATTGCCCCTTTTTTTGTACTTTTCAAATTATTTTCTAATTTTAAAGCACATATAAATTATTTGATTAAAATGAGCTTCAAAATCACAAAAAAAAAAAAAAAACTATAATTACAATTACATGTTCAATAACTAAAATTATATCACCAATATAATAGTCTATTAATAATTTTTCACATAAAGTTGTCAATAATATTCAACATAATAAAAAAAAATATTCAACATATCAAAATGTGCCAACTATTATCACTGATTTATAAAATGTGCCAATATAATTTAAAACTTTCGCCTGACAAAGAATATTTTTACAAATATATATTATATGTATTAAAATAATTTAATTTTTTAAAAAATATAGTCTTAAAATATATAAATAAAGCATTTTTATACGAAAGAGTAGATGAATTATTAAATAAAAAATTATTTTATGAATTTTTATTCGTCTTTTATTTTGTCCGTGCTTTCGTGCTATAAAATTCGTATTCTCGTGTTGTGCTTTCGTGTTTGTTGTGTCGTATCGTGCTCAAGCTCATATTTTCGTGTTGTGCATGGGCCTTTATTTATTCGTGTCGTGCTAGGCCTAACCGCCTAAGCTCATATTTTTTCGTATTGTGTCGTACTCGTATCCCATGCTCGTACCGATTTCGTGGCGTGCTAAAGAATCCAACCCGAGTGTATAAATGTAATCTACCTACTTATTTATAACTTCTTAATTAAAGTTTGAAATTTATAACCTCTAAATTAGAAATTGAGAATACAATTAGTTTGGTCCCATGTAAAATAATTAATTAGAAGAAAATAATTTGGAAGTAATAATTACTGTTATTATAAATAGATGATTAATTTTAAGGTATAACTAGAGCCGTTGAAAAGAGAAAACCTAATGGAACATTTTATTTTTATTTTTTTTATATCTCTATTATATTAAATGTGATTATATAATAATAAATATATTTTTTTTATTTTTTAAACATTGTGATTTAAATTTAAATCTATTTGCATACCTAAAAATATCTAATATTGTGATTCAAATTTAAATTCACTGCACTTATTTAAAAATATATTATTATTATTTTTTAAACTTATCTCTATTATATTGTATATCTCTTATATTAAATGTAGATATCCAACAAAAATTGTTGGTTTAATGGTTTTTTTTTTATTATTTTTGTTAACCGATTATCAATTAATTAATTATTATTTTTAAAATAATTTTAAAAATCTAAATTTAATTTATTTATTAAAATATAATTTAAATAATCATTTAAAAATATCAAAAAAATAGATAATTATATTTTTATATAAATCTTAATTTAAATTTAAGTTAGATGTTAATTCAATTAATTAGTTATACTTTATATCAAATATATTAGTTGTATTGTTTAAAATATCTAAATCTATTTACCTATTTTATTGTTTAATAAAATTAGTTAGATATATTTTTTTATAAATAAATTTAAAACTATATTTATATATTTAAAAAATATAAGAATTGTATTAGATTTATTTTTTTATTATTATTATTTAAATAAATAATTAGGTTAGTAATCTAATACAACTTTAAATAAACATGCATGATACTAATACCTAGTATCTATATATATACAGGAGAACCTCTATCTAAGAATATACTTACAATAAGCAAATTATATTCTAATTAAGAGGTTATAATTAAATAAAGTTACACTAGAAAAAAAAAATAAAGCACAAAAAAATATTAATGTAACAACAAACAATAAACAATCATTAATATTATAGAATAATAGAGTAATTTTTGAGTAAATATAATATTTATGCATGTACTACTATTTAGAATAGAATTATTAAATCTATAAAAATAATTTTATAAAATATATAAAAATTTAATTATTCTTGTACAAAGGTATATTTTTTTTTTTAATGTAGACTTAAAAAATGTATAACAAATTATAAATTAGTGATTATTCTTATTTATAATTGGTTCAAATTAATTAAATTTGAATTTAATTATTTTATATTTTTTTTTTGAGGAAATTATTTTATACTTTACATATAAATATGTACACAAACATATAATATTCACATTGAGATTCATCTTCCATGCAATGCAAGCCATTAATATTCTATGTGTGACTGTGTGAGTATATTGTATAAATTCATTAAATAAGAGTAACTACACACAAAATGTAAGTTTTGAAAATGAAAAGATGACAAATGTGAACCATGTACAACTACCCAACTGAAAATTCTTAAAACCATTTTCAATGGAAGAATCAAATATAAAAAAGAAAGGTTTTTTTTTTTATTGTTTTTCCAAATTGGGAATTATAAACAAGTGGTAGAAGGCATGCAATAGTATTGCCAACTGCAGCCAAGTGTGAAATCTCTCTTGTTGCCTTTTCATTGGTTCAAACTTCATGACTCTCTCCATATCTCCTCATTTTACTCTTTTGCCCTCCTTCAAATATAAACTTAAAAATGGAAACTTTACATTTGAAATGAGAGAAGAGAACATTAACTATCTTAGAGTCCTCTGTTAATAGCTTGATGATGATGATTGTCATGTTTGACCCAAACAAAATCTATTCCAAAAGTCATCATCATCTTAATTTTCATCCCAATTTTTCATTTAATTTGATGGTTGTTTTGTCATTCATAATCATCATCATCATCTTTATCTAAACAACTCCTTCATTTTTATGTTCATGGGAATATGATTGTACTACAACTCATCTCATCACTATCCATGATACTTATCCAGTGTTTTGCTATGTTAAGTACTTTGAACCATAATCTCAAAAGAAAAAAAAAAGCACTTTGAACAAAAATTATATAATAAATATTATATCAACATAATTAAATTGTTATCAAGTTTTGAATTAAAATTTATTTATTTAATTACATATATAATTAAAATTAATTTAATTATGATAAAATTTTAAATCATATCTATTTGCATAAATTTATGCTAAAGATATCTGTTCAAAAAAAATTATGCTAATGATATGTAATTTTTTTTTTAATCTTAAATTTTAAATTAATCCACATCACAAAATCCAATTATCCTATTATGGAATTAGTATGATAATAGAATATGTAATATTTTAAATTAAGTTATATTTGAATAATGGTTAATACAATTGGGGCTAAATTTACGTTTTAATTTTTATACACTTAATTTTTTTTAATAGTCTTAACTTTATTTTTATTTGCAAATTTGATACGCACCAATTAAATTTTATTGTTAAATACTAACTAGGATGACTACTATGTACACATATATATGTGAGAGTAAAATTTCGAAGCCAATAAAAATAAGCTAGTATATATAAGTGTACACAATGACAATTCAATTAATATTAATGAGTAGATTAAATTAGCGCCTCAAATCTACAAAGAAAAGTAAAATTAGAAGGATTTTACTACCAAAAAAAATAAAATAAGGGATTAAGTGTATAAAATTAAATAAAAATGCTAAAGTGTACTCATGATGCCTACTACTAGGGATGCACACGGGGCGGGGAATTGGCGGGGAGTGCTCCCCCCGTCCCATCCCCGTTAAGAATTTTAATCCCCATCCCCGCTTATTCCCCATCGGGGATGGGGCGGGGACGGAGTGGAGAATCCCCTAATAATAAAATAAAGTTTATAATGAAATTTTTAATATACAAAAATATTAAACTACATAAAAATTAAAATATTACACATTAATTATTATTCAATAAACTAATTATTATCCAAAATATAACTTAAAATTCATGAAAAGATACTAATATACTAAAAAAATGCAAACATAAATTATAAATTATAAAATATTATTAAAAATATAAGATAAAATACTAAATGGGTCCCCGTCGGGGCGGGGAGTGTGATCCCCGTCCCCGCCCCGTTTAATATTCGGGGACAAAAAGTGATCCCGTCCCCGTCCCGTTCCCCATTTAGACGGGGAATCCCCGCCCCATTAGGGGCGGGTCCCCGCGGATCCCCATTCCCGTGGGGAAAATGTGCATCCCTACCTACTACTCTTATGAGATATAATATTACTATTGATATAATTTAATATCGAGTCTTTCATATATTACTTGAAATAAAAGTTATATGAAATTGTTACCGAATTATAGAGTGTGACCTCATAATAATGCTAATACTTAAAATTAAAATATTTATTATTATATGTGTAAAAATTGGAAAGGGTAGTAATGTAATTAGAGTGAATGGGAGGGGGTATTTTGGAAATGTAAGTATAGAGAGTGTATTATAAAGTGGCATCGTATTTAGGGGTCCTTTTTCCTTAGTTGCTCTGTCTTTTTCTCAAGTCAGTGCTTCATCATCACCCTCCAAACCCAAATCCCAATTGCCTCACCTTTCTCACTTCTCAGGGTTTTTGGTTCTGTGGAGGAGACTGCTTCGATAACTCTCACACACAAAACCAACCTCACAGATCATCATACTCGCACAAAAATGGCTCTCAAACTCAACCCCACCATCGCTCAATCTCCAAAGTTACCAGCTTTTGCTCTTCCACCAATGGCTAGCCTCAGATCTCCCAAGTTCTTCATGGCCTCCACCCTCCGTTCTGGCTCCAAGTCAGACTCCATTCCTTTAAACCCTTTATTTTCTACTTTCCATTCTTTTTCTCTCGTTTTCTGATATTATTAATATTTGGATCCTTGTATGCTGTCATGTTCTTGAGATATTCTTTTTATTATTAAATTTTTAATTTTTGGATCTGGGCTTTTGTTCTTAATTGTTTAGCTTAGACTAATTTGGGTTTCTCCTCATTTTGATTTTTGTTATTGCTTATGTTGTCAAATGCATTTTTTTATGTAAAGTTTTCTGCTTTCTCATTGTTTTTTTTTGTTTGACTCTTATAATTTTCGTTTTGATTTGTTATGGTTCATTGCATGATTTGAGATTCCACGTTTCTGAAGGTTGTTCTAATTTGAATTATTTTGCAGGGTATATGCAGCATTGTGATGTTATATTGGTTATGTTTTGTTTTTTCTTTCTTTCTCTTTGATCGGTTCAGTTGTTGGATTTAATTGGCGTTTTCTCTCATGGATTAAACATTGATGCTGTGGAATCTATTTTCATTTTAAGGATAGATAACATTTATAAATGTTCTAATGTTGAATCAAAGGAATATTTGGGCTTTGTTTTCCTCAGTCTGTGTTTGACATGTTTTTGAAAATTGTGATTCATTGCTAGTGTCTTACATTGGCAATCATATCTTACAGTATTGAAACGGCTGAGATGTTGAAATGTTCATATTCTTGATAAACCGTACAAAATTACAGTATTGCTCACATGCATGTTAATGACATGAAACTCTCTTTTAACTGTTTTCTTTTTCTGTTTTTGGTTTTGCTGTTACTTTCTTCTTATTCATCTTCAGTCAGTACTTGAATGTAATAATTTCAAATATTTATTACTGTCTTGCTGATATGATGATATGTCACATGGAATGGAAGAATATTAATATGTGTGTATCTATATATCTCTCCATTAATGCGGATGTGTTCTCTTTTTTATAATCAGAATCAGTCATGGGCATGTACTGATACAGACTAGTTTTTTTCTATTCTTTTCTTTTTTATTAAGAATAAAATCCGAAGACCATTTTGTTTTGTACTTTAGTAGTAATACTTGAATAGTTGCTTCTTCCTTGTATATATATGGTATGTACATTAAAATGTATAAATATACATATATGATGTAATGCTTGGTACCCCAATTAATGCATTTGAAATTAGTTGAATATTTTATTATCTCCCCATTGTTCTATTCAAAACTTTTATAAATCCACCTTCAGGTTTTGAGTCTTAAGTTTTACATATGAGTGACTCTCTCTCTCTCTCTCTCTCTCTCTCTCTCTCTCTCATATATATATATATATATATATATATGCCATTACACACTTCCTTTGTCGTTTGGGAACTTATTGTGGCATTCCCTAATTAAACCTTGTGCTGACAGTTATAGGTATCATGCATGCTAGTCCACCTGTATGTTTCTCAAGGCTTAGGCAGTTTCACTGACTGTCAACATTTGACTGTTCATAATTAATGCCCAAGCTCACAACTTGTTTCTTTTTTTAGTTTTGTAGCTCACCTAATTTATTGCTCTTTCCTTTTCTATGAGTTGCTCTGCACTTATGTTTGTGAATGAGATTAAGAAAAGTTACCCAGACACTAATGAATTTGTTGATAGGTAGTATAAGAAATCATTAAATGGTGTCCTTCATTATTCATTTCTTGTCTCAGTGCTGACATGCATGGCATGTGGAGCCTACAAATTGATAAGATAGATGCCATTTTTTTTTGGTTGCCATAATAACTGTGCGTGTGTGTTAAGCAGTTCACATGGACAATTGGTTTCTTCTAACTTATGCTTACTTTAATACAGAGAGGTTGATAATATCAAGAAGCCTTTCACTCCTCCTAGAGAGGTCCATGTTCAAGTAACACATTCCATGCCACCTCAGAAGATTGAGATCTTTAAGTCATTGGAAGATTGGGCTGATCAGAACCTTTTGGTTCACCTTAAGCCAGTTGAGAAGTGCTGGCAACCTCAGGATTTTCTCCCTGAACCATCATCTGATGGATTTCATGAGCAGGTGATGGAACTTAGGGAGAGGGCTAGGGAGCTTCCTGATGATTACTTTGTTGTTCTGGTTGGTGATATGATCACAGAAGAAGCACTTCCAACTTATCAAACTATGCTTAATACATTGGATGGAGTTAGGGATGAAACTGGTGCCAGCCCAACTTCTTGGGCTATTTGGACTAGAGCATGGACTGCTGAAGAGAACAGGCATGGTGACCTCCTCAACAAGTATCTTTACCTCAGTGGACGAGTCGATATGAGGCAAATTGAGAAGACCATTCAGTATCTGATCGGTTCTGGAATGGTTGGTACCTTTGTTCTTTATTTTCTCTATTGTTAAGCCCATAAAAATGTTCAAAGGGCCTGTCTTTTACTTGGACTAATGTCTCTTTGTTTTCAGGATCCCCGGACAGAGAACAATCCTTATCTTGGTTTCATCTACACTTCATTCCAAGAAAGAGCCACCTTTATCTCACATGGTAACACTGCCAGGCTAGCAAAGGAGCATGGGGACTTAAAATTGGCACAAATATGTGGTACCATAGCTGCAGACGAGAAGCGCCACGAGACAGCCTACACTAAGATAGTTGAGAAGCTATTTGAGATTGATCCTGATGGGACTGTGTTAGCATTTGCTGACATGATGAGGAAGAAGATAGCCATGCCAGCACACTTGATGTATGATGGCCGAGATGACAATCTTTTCGATAACTTTTCTGCTGTTGCACAACGGCTTGGAGTGTACACGGCCAAGGATTACGCGGACATATTGGAGTTCTTGGTTGGGAGGTGGAAGGTGGAGAAGCTAAGTGGACTTTCCGGGGAGGGGCTTAAGGCTCAGGAGTATGTTTGTGGGTTACCTCCAAGAATCAGAAGGCTGGAGGAAAGAGCTCAAGGAAGGGTGAAACAAGCTAGGAGTGTACCCTTCAGTTGGGTATATGATAGACAAGTGAGTCTCTAAGTTAGTAGGACACTATGGTTGATTCAAGGGAAAGTGAAGTGAGCTATTGTTACTATTATTAGGTTCTTTTTCTATTTGTAGATAGAGCAGCAGTTGGTTTGGGCAGTTGGTAATGTTTTTTTGTTTTTGTTTTAGTTTTTTCCTTCTTTTCTTTTTGTTGTCATGAATGAATGGAATGAAATGGAATATGGGGGTAATCTTTGGACTGATCTTTTCTATTAAATAGTTTTGTGCTATGTAAGAAAATAATGATCATTTTGTTTTATGGCAATTTTGATGATGACCAACTTGATTTTTATCCTATTATCATACCACTTTGTGCATCTTTCTTCTTTTTTCTTTTTTCACTTACAGTAATGCCATTAGTTTCTTAATCAAGTCTTGTGAAGTGACATTTTTTAGGATTATATTTGTAGTCTGTATTTGTACAAAAAAAAAAATCAGTTTCTTAATCAAGTCTATGAAGTGATATTTTCTTAAATAAATTGGTATATTCCATCTCATACTAAATACTAATAACACTAAAGTGAGGTCATTTATACTGTTCAAAAATTATTTCTCTATTTTCAATTCATTTACGTCAATCTTGTTAAAGAATTTAAGCTTTAATACAGCTTGTTCAGTAGAGTAAAATGTTATTTTTTTTTTTAATTATTAAAGAGTTCATTTTTACTTTTTGCTCTAGACTTAGAACGAGTTCCTTTACTAAAATGTCCATTCTTGATACTTGATTTCTTAGGCATTAGTAAGTTAAGATCTGATAAAAAAATATATATATATAATCACATTATAATTTAGACTGTCTCATCAAAAATAAAAATAAAAAACTTGTTTTTCCACATTTTCCATTTCGAAAATCAAGGTCTTTCATAAGTATATAAAAACTTTATAATTATTCACTAAAATATATCTTAAATTTCTGATTACCCAGATCTTCAAGCACCCAACCACAGACCTCAAAACCATCTTTCTCACTCAAGAGATACTGAAAATGATAGCTTTAAAGAACAGCAATTTATCAATTTTTAATAATTATTTCAAGAAAAATGAAAACCCATTGGAATAAAAGTAGAAAAAAAGAGTAGTTCTAATTTTAAAGGAGAAATTGAAGATTAAGTAGATTGAAATGTAGCGACTTGTTCGAGGCCATAATCAAAACTGAATTAATTTGATAGGCACGGAGAATCGCATACTGAGTTTGATATCGCCAACCTTCAATGCAAACTGCGCCATCTTATTATTATTCGACGCTTTTGCTCTGCAAATTGGCTTTTTCTATTTTTATTTTCATATGTAAATGTTAATACGAAAACCCTAGAAACAATAGAAGAATGTAAAGGAATGAAGAAGAAGGGTTTAAGGTGCTTATTTATAGCACTTGTTGGATGAAACCCTACCTTCTATGATACTGGCCCAGGCCCATCTAAAAACCTCAACTTAGGTTTGGGCCTTCAACGCTGTGCTTGGGCTTTTGTACTACAATGTAAATAAGTTGTCATGATTTAATATTGATTTTGGGATAGGAATTTTCAGAAAAATGAAATCTAAAGATTGAACTTTCAAAGTTGGGATGATGTTTCGTTGTAGTAGGAAATGTTAGATAATTCACATTTTGACTTAGCTTTTATAAGCAAAATAGAAAGCTTAGGCAAACAAGACCAAATAGAATGTTTAGTATAACTTTTGAACTACAAATTTCTATATATGTATGTATATATTAATGCATAGCACTTGAACTATTCTATTGTAGGAGTAGTAGGACATGAAAGAGATGCTGAGAAGTCAAAGTACTACGTCGATTTCAATAATAGCTCAAACACTTGAACTATTCTAATGTAGACTATCATTAATCAACCGAAGTATTCATGTCACATTAATATTCCATTATACACCACAAAACTCAATTATCCAAAAACAAAGATAATGTTTACTTGGATGGATTTTGCAATTTTTATCATTGAAAAAAAAGAGTGATAAATACAATTTTTTAGCTAATAATCACACCGAGAATATATGCTAGAATATATAAATATATATTTTAATTTATTATTATTTATAGTTTTTTTTTTTTTTTTTTTGAAAGAAAGGGAGCCCGCTAAGAAGACAGGAAATCAATGATATTACAGGGGTCATCTCCAATCTAAATGGCTACTTCATCTAACCCTAGAGCCCCGTGAGCTAGCTTATCAGCCAGTGTGTTAGCCTCGCGATTGATATGAGAGAGCCGAGCAGCAGGGAACTGAGATAAAGTATTCTTGATTTGTTTAATAATGTCACCAAAAACCGAGATATCTTCTTTATGGCTAGACAGAGCATCAGTAATGGCTTTGCAATCTGTTTCCACCTAATGGACTAAAAAGTGCTCGTTGATACACCACTGAAGCACGGAGAGGAGGGATTTTGCTTCCAAGGTTGGGACCGAGCCTTCTCCTGAGTGCGGTTGGGCAATGGCAGCAACTACCAGACCATCGCTGTTTCTAA